>NW_027223324.1:4600413-4908569 GCF_030449975.1 Polyergus mexicanus
AAGCAGTGGTATCAACGCAGAGTACTATGGCAGTATACCAGCCACGATCTCTGGAAAAAGAAGTTGATTTGGAAGCCGGTGTGGAAAAAATATTGGAAATCGGTGAAAAAGCAAATTTGGATACCGGATAAGAAACTCGAGTGGAAAGAGGCCTGGAAGCAGGTATGGAAACCAGCGAAGAAGCAGATCTGGGTAGAAGACAAGAAGCTAGTTTGGAAGGCAGAGTGGATACAGATTTGGAAGCCAGGCAAGAAACTTGTCTGGGTTCCTGATAAGAAGCTGGAGTGGAAGGAAGCTTGGAAACAGATCTGGAAAACCGACAAAAAACTGGAATGGATACCTGATAAAAAACTCGCCTGGAAAGAAGCGTGGAAGCAGATCTGGGTACCCGCTTGGAAGGAAATCTGGGTACCAGCATGGAAAAAGATTTGGAAACCAGTTTGGATATCCGAATGGTTCCCCAACGAGGACCATCATCATCATCACGGTTGGGATCGCAAGGATACGCAAACGCAGAATACGCAAGTTGTACCTTACAGTCCGGAAGCCGCTCAGCAGAAGAGGCAAGCGCAGCAGCCACAACAACAGCCGCAACAACAGCCGCAACAACAGCCACAACAACAGTCACAACAACAGCCACAACAACAGCAACAGCAGGTGCAACAACCTCAGACAGACGCTAACAAAATCAGATGGGACAGATCTTTTCAAGCAAATCCGCCAACGGTTTTGCAGCACCTGGTACCACCGCCAACTAATCAAAACGGACGTCAACCCGGCTTCACGTTTTCCGGCCGCTAAGATGAAGCTGGATTGAACTTCGTGTAAAATAATCTTGCACTGTAATCCCTGAAAATGCTTGTACAAACGTCTTTACGAGAAAGTACTGTAACATAAGTCGCTGTATATATTACGTTTTAGGAAAGATTAAGATAAGTTGCTTTAAGTTACCCGAAATTGTTTGACTGATTGTGTACTCGCTGCTCTTCGGAGTATCACTCTTCGATGCTTTATAACCCTTATCTTCTCCCTTTCCTTGTTTTCTTTTTATACTCACGTTGTTATCATTCCAATTGTTAATTCTAATAGTGTTATGAATAAAGTTTATAAATATTTTGTTAATTTTTTGCCTATTATTATCTTTCATTTTCAGCATTTCCTTATTCCATAATATACTTTTATTTAACTTGATAATAAGAACAGATTAAACTAAATATACAGATCGCAAATCATGCAACAAATCATTTTTATATATGGATTTTTTGAATTAAAAATCGATATATTTTCAGCGAAAATGTCAAAGAAAGTCAATTATCATAAATCTTCAATCTGAAACGGAAAATTGAGCGTTCTTCCAACAGAGAAAATTTTTAAGATGCACATTGCGTTTAGTAAATATACAATCGCACATTCCTCGACTAGCAAGCGTATAAAATTAGTATAATTTACTTTTAGATTTAAACAAATCACATTCACTTTCTAACAGTCGATTACTCGGTTATTTTGTTCGTTGAAAATACTTGAAATGAACAATAAGATTTATTTGTGTGAACCGTTTATTTTTGTATCGTCATCAATTATTTTTTAAATTTTTGGATAGTAAAATATATTTAAATTTACGATGTTTCCATGGATCTCTGAAAGAATGCATAATCAATTATTAAATTGAAAGAAAAAACAGTAATATATACACAAGGTTAATCTCTTGCCATTTTATATAATTTTATATTTCCATGCGTTTTAAAAAAGAAATTGAATTTCTTTCGAGCGAGAATGATAAATTGAGCTGTAAAAAACAAAGCTAGAAATATTTTACTCAGAAGAAAGCAAATATAATATCTGTCTATTGTAAATTGTGTATAATTTATGAGTTAAGAAAAGAAAGAAAGAGAATTGAAATAATTTTAGCTAAGATACGCGAAATAATATGACACATTTATAATGCAAATTCTATTTACCAAAGAAAGATATGCTACACATTGTAATGCAACAAAGTAAATGTTGAATAAAATGACAGACTAATCTATTATTTCCAATGTATACGAATATTCAAGATTTAATTATATTAATTATAATTATAATTAAGAGATACAATTGACTTGAGAAAAAAAAATATTTATCTATTTTACATTTTATATAAAATTTTAGTAAATTTTATACAAAAAGCATGGTAAAAAAAATGTATAATAATTTATGAGTCTACTAAAATTTCAATTTATAAATATATATTATATATTTATATCTTATTTTTTTACTCTAATTTTTTTTTATTCCACTAATATCAGAGATGATAAAATCTATTCGAGTCTCGTATTGCTGTTTTCTTAAAAATAGACACGTTCCGAAAGATGTCTAAATGGTCATCTAATTTCAACATGAATCGCCTGCCACGTTCTGAACTTGCGGCGAAGATGATGCAACGCAAATACGCGCACGTATCCCTGCGAAATTGGAGAAAGTGGAGTCTGTTATGGAAGGCAGGTGACCAGCATGTAGAGGACCTCGATTGTGGAGAAAGTATCGGTGCACCCACACAGCAACATAAATTAATCCACCATACTGTCCGTCTCGATAGGCTAACAACGAGTATTGCTCGATGCAGACTCCTATTCGATTGATGACGATGAGGACGAGGACGGTGAGATTTCACTGGCGCCAACTACGGAAGAGTGGATTTTTTTTCTTAGTGCGATTGTACGTAGGAAAATAGAATCAGAGAAATCATGATACGTACATTTTTTCTGACATGACACGAGACCAGGATACAGGGAACATTTTCACTTTTGTCTCACGTTTACTTTCATTTAACTACGCATAGATGAGTCTTATCCGGAAACTATATAATTTCTTCTTTTCATCTTTTTGTTTTATAAAAATGTTGTCCTGCAAAATCTCTTCTTAGAAATGTTAAAATTTACACGATATTTTATATATATATATGGTATATATATAATATCGATATATACATAATATTATTTTTATACTATTTAATATTAATAATTTTGTATGCGATATATAAAAAAATATACATATATATAAAGAAGTACTCTTGTTTATAATATGTGGCTGTTCTCTTGTTACGACTTATTTTGCCCGATTTTTCTCGAAAGCAGTTATTCAATGACAAACAGCTAAATAAACAAGTATAATTCCAAAGTTATGCCACTTAGGAAATTTCTTTTCTACGCTGTTTCTGTATACAAGGATAGCGCATTCGTGTGTAAATTGTGATCTGTGAGCTGTGACCGATTATCGTGATAATAGTTATTTTACAACACAATAGACGATTTCTAGACTCTCTTTCGTATACGTTTCTCACGATGTAAAGCAATATATAATATCATCTAACCCAATTTTTGTATGAAATTACGATTTTGAATATTGTGTGAGTAAATTTATTATACTTGAATAAGAGCACATTTCTGATAACTTTTCGGCGATGTAATTTAATAATTTGCAGTGAAAAAACAATGGAAAAAGGATTTGATCGATTCTCAATCCCACAAATATAATAATATATTTTTAATCTGGTCTTTTTTTTTTTATACAATTGTTATAAAAAAATTATAATTAATATTTTTAATTTCTAATTAATATTCACGTTTAATCTGAAATTTTTAATAATCTTTTTCATTTTATATAACAAATGACGTAATTTAAAATAATATTTCGCGTTTATATATAATATAATACAAGTATAATAAATTCTCATGCAATTTCATTAAATTTCGCAAAGAAAGTTATTAACATAATTCTGCAACTACGATATTTTTCACACACACTAACACACTAGTATGAATTTTCTTATCGAAGTATGATAATAAGATAAATGCGTCGAATCTTAGTTAAAATATAAAAAAAGTAATAATTCTCAGATATTATATGTCGTATATAATAGCTTTCACAAGCAAGAACATACCTTTCAAAACGTAAATCGAACGGAAAAAGATATTTTTGTTCGTAGGGATCATGGGATGTCACGTAGATAGCATCAGCAGGAAGCTCTAAATTCGTTTTTTTTGTTACCGTACACACATACATATCCACACATATATATCATATGCCTATATATAGCACATGCTCATATAAGTACCACAACAGAAGATACGGAGTTTGAAGTATCCTAGTGTATCTAAAGATGTTATACCTAACGATCTTTCTAATTCTTTTTATATTCGTTTGCCTCTATTATCTCTGCAATGTCAAGCCAACGAATTTTCCACCTGGTATGCAAAACAAAGTCAACAAATTCACGAAGATACAATTGAAAATCCGGTGTCTTAAATAAAGTGTTTAATCTGAATAGTGTTGATGCATTTGTTTCAATTTACATAATTTTAATATAGTCTATAGATTTATTGTATATTTTTCATAAATATAATAGATAGACTAAAGCGAAACTTATATTCATCATATGTTTATAGAACATTCTTGATTTATCAATATATTAATCGTACAGGTCCGGCGTGGCTACCATTCCTGGGATGTTACCTAACATTTTCGCGATTACGTTCAAAATATAAATACGACCATATAGCTCTGCAAGAATTGGCACGTAAATATGGATCGATATTAGGCTTAAAATTGGGAAATCAAAAGGTGGTGGTAATCTCAACGTACGATCTGGTGAAGAAAGCTCTTCGCCGTGATGAGTTTAATAGCCGACCGGACGGATTTTTCTTCAAGGTTCGATCGTTCGGGAAGAGAAAAGGTACGTCAACGAAATCTGAAAAATTAATTCCCATTGTCTTGATTAGCATATAAATTGTAACTATCTCATTCTTTCGCGCAGGTCTTGTGTTCACCGACGGTATCACTTGGTTGCAAACTCGCAGATTTACCACGCGACACCTGCGAACATTTGGCATTGGTCAGTCGGCTATGAAAAATCAATTGATTATCGAGGCTCGAGAGCTCATTAATCATCTGCAAGAGATAAGCGAGCATGGCGCGGTGTCGATGGACAGGGCGTTTGACGTTGCGGTGCTCAATTCGTTATGGTTTATGATTGCCGGGCACAGATTCCGTTACGAGGATGAAAAACTGCAACAAGCGCTCGAGGTCTCTCACGGTGCCTTCAGGTAAAGGCTGATAAAAATCTTACAAGTAGAATTTAATAAAATAGTACGAATATTATTTTCGCTATTGTACGATGAATTCGCGTTTTGATATATATTATAACATATAATATTATAATATTTTTTCAAATATATAATATATTATATATTTTAATCTAAATTTCGAAATACATATATACTTGGTGTTACGCAGATTGATGGACACTCTGGGAGGAGTGATGTCGCAGATGCCTTTTTTACGATTCATCATCCCAGAATTATCGGGATATAATGAATTGATGAGGATCCAAAAAAAACTCTGGAGCTTTATCGACAATGAGATCAAGATGCACGAGAATGAACCGCCCGATAATCAGCCGCGCGATCTTATTGACGCGTTTCTCTCGGAGATGTCGAACAAGAATGGCGATGAGGATACTATTTTTGATCGTGAGTAATTTATACGCGACATTTTCCCGATCCAGGAGGATAAAAATATTTGATTAATCGATTAATTTCAATTGCGTCGAAAAAACATTTCGTAGAATGATATTTGTTCGAGATCATTTCAATTATTTTCACAAGATAACAATAATGGAGATTTTAGATATAAATCGAATGCGCGTGAACGGTTTAAATATCTTTCTCTTCCTGAATTGAATAAAAGTTTCATTTTTGATTGACGCGTATTTCATCTTGCAGGTGAGACGTTATTGATATTATGCCTTGATCTCTTCTTGGCCGGATCGAAGACGACCATCGATTCATTAGCGACCACGTTTCTCTTTCTGTCGCTAAATCCTGAATGGTTGAAGAAACTTCAAGCTGATTTAGACAGAGTCGTCGGCAGATCGAGAGCTCCTACCGAGGACGATTTGCCGTCCTTACCAATGATAGAAGCTTTCTTAGCCGAGGTAGTTGATTGATATGAAATTGATAAATTGATGAGATAAAAAAATGGAACATCTTATTATCATTATCGCAAATAAAGAGAATAGTATATACATAACAGAAAATACATAAGTACAACGATATTAATCTTTTCATATAGTATGTGTATATATGTATATATCAAATATATACCATATATATATATATATGAAATATATATGTATATATGAAATATATATATATATATATATATATATATATATATATATGTGTATGTATATTTATATAGATACAAAGATATTTGATTTTGGCACCACTCGGCATACCTCACAAAACCTCAGAGGATGTTTTCGTCAACGGATATCGAATACCAAAGGTAATGGATTTTATTTTCTGTTATAAATATTATAAATATAATTGATATATATATATATATAATCATATGTAATACAAATTATTATTATTTCTAATCTGAGTCCTTCTTATTCATTTTTAAAATTAACTAAAATTAATTTCTGTGCCGATCTTTTGTCAAGCCGAGTGTAATCGGATGGGGACGTGGAATCGGATTAGAAAAATATTTATATTTAAAATAAAATAAAATGGCTCCAAAATAATGAATAAAATTCTATAGCAGAGCTTTAGAAGCAATTATCGTGTGCTCGTATAATAAAATTATATTAATATATAATATAATTTATATATTTATTATATTCGTATATAAGATCGAATAATTATTAATACTGCATATTTATATCCAAAAATGCATTTTATAAAAAGATTATTGTTTTGCAGGATACGAATGTGCTTTTTCACTATTATAGCGCTCACAATGATAAAGCGCAGTGGGACGAACCGAATGTGTTCCGTCCGGAACGTTTTCTAGATGAACGGGGCCAATTTTGTCGCAACAACTCTAGCTTCCCTTTCGGCTTAGGTAAGTTTGAGACTACGCGAAATCGCGAGTATTTTCGCCATTGTCTCTCTGTTCCTGTATCGCGCAAATTTCACGCTTGCAAAGGCGCGCGTAAAGTAATCAACACACGTCACGCGCATTGCTTTCTCACAATTATATGTATACTATTGTAATTGCGAGAACAATGCGGGTGATATTATTTCGTGTTTCTAGGCAAGAGACACTGTCCGGGTGAACTACTGGCGCGTTCCTCGTTGTTCCTGTTTTTCACCAACGTCGTGCATTACTTCGACATGGATATCTCGGCCGATCACGGCAAACCAGAACTGAAATTCTACAATGGCTTCACTTTATCGCCGAAGCCGTATTATCTTAAACTCACGAGGAGATCCGATCTGGATGACCGAGACGGAAAGGTCGCGCCGCAAACCTTACGTTGACGATACATTTGGATTTCCGCGAAGCGCGGGATCGGTTTCGTCGAACTCGTAAAACGAAACGTAAAAGTAAGACTTTCGCGCGGCGGGTAAAACCAATAAACGTCATTTTCAAACATTGCGCCGGATCTGTAATAGCTACGAATGTTTTTGTCAAACACAATGATGTAGTTCACGTATAACACATAAAATATACAATATGTCAATTATAAACGATTACTTAGTACATTTGGTTTAATAAAAAGTAACACATTGTATTTCTAGCTCAAAAGAATAGAGAGAGAAGAAAGATATAAAAAAAATTACCTCCAATAAAGATTCCTCGTTATCACAATTGGCGTTTTTAAAATAAAAAGATTTAAAATTGCATATCGCGATAAAAACATTTTTATTAAATAAAAAAATTAACCCCCCCATCTCTTTTCTCTCTCAAACTATTGTCTTGGCTATTCCTGAGTCTCCTGCAAGCATAAAATATAATTTTTCAAATATAAAATGATGAATATATTTATTTCATCGAAATATACTATACTATAAAGCATTTTACTATGAAGCATTTTATATGACAAATTTAATCAGAAAAATATGTTTTTATATTTGCTGTACAGTTTAAAATGTTACAAATGTAACAAATATAAAAGACATTATATTAAAGAGATAAATAAAAAGAAAGAAGGGACCAAGGGGAAAAAATCTATTTTCTTTTCTTTTTATGATAATTTTATAATTTTTCTAAGATACTTTTTTAGAGAATGTAAGGATTCAGAGTTTCTATACGCTTTGAAATATAAATCAGTTTCAATAATATCAATAAGGTATGGTCCCTATACTAAATATTTATCATTAATAGTATGTAATTAATTTATAAGATTAAATAATAGAGACAAATATTTACACACAAGGCATAGCAAACTCATGTGTACATGTCATCTTTTTCTACATATTATTTATTATATCTTATCTAAAATAAATCAACGCATTCTTTTAAACCGAATATAATACATTAACTTATATAAATCCTCTGACTTTCGTAAAATGTTATACACACATTCTCAATCATTCGCTTCAGAGTTTCGATTAGAAATAACGTTTAAGATATTTTACAAGCACATGCACAGTTATGTTCGCAATCAGATAACAAGCATACTTTACACCATATAAGAGTATTAGATACACATACACCCGCACATCTATCTTTATTATATATAATCGCATTAAATTACCTAACTTGTCACATATGCACATGCATACATATGTTATATAATTGATTATTAGATTTGAAGTTTTATAATGAAACGTATAAATGGACTGTGGCAATCTTAGACATGCCATTAAAATCATTCGCAAGTCAGAGCTTGCATTTATAATTAACACAATTAATAGGATCCAATTTGTAAGACACATTTCCATTTTTTTGCATATTTCTCTGATATAATGACTATTTTTTTTGACACTTGTAAAGCAAGATTAGATAGGAACGTCACTAAGAATTTTATCAGCCTAACATCCTGTGATTGCAACTGTGTTCATAGACAGCAGTCTCTTACAGAGCTATACTCCAACATGCTGTACACTGTTTATTTTATATGTATATATATGTATATTGTGTATATTTATATTTAGCTTTGCCAAACTATAATTCCGATTAAAATCGATAATACGACTGCCGCTATAAGTACGAGAATACATTTCTTTTTACGCAATTTAGTTTGATACATACTCGCTTGCCTTACTTGAGAAGCACCTTCGCTGACGGATACTTCAGTTCTTTCGACCGAAGCTTCTATGGAATCTATAACCTCTCCTTGATCATATACCAAGGCTCCAAGATCTTTGAATATTTGATTAATATCACTAATATTACTCTGTATAAAAGATAAATAACATAATTACATTTGCATATATGTTTTTTGTGATTAGATGTGAAAAAATATTTACCTCCAATTGTCTTATACTAGCTTCTTGTTCTTCCAACATTCGTAAATTCATTTGCTCCTGCAGTTGATCCTGTTGCAGTTTCTGATGATCATTTGTATACGTTCTACTGTCTTGTAATTCTATGAGTGTCTCCTGTTTCTTTTCCCCAAATGGTGCAATACCTGCACTAGCCTTAGCTTTTCTGACCATTTCTTTTTCCTTCGAAGCAGCCAGTCTTTGTACAGCCTACATAAACAATAATTATTAGTAATATAATACAAATATTAAAATATTTAATCAATAATTAATATCAATATTTACTTGGAAAGAATTCAATGCAGTCGTAAATTCATCTTGAAGGCGTTCTCTTTGCATCTTTCTCTGTCTTTGTTCTCCAGGGCTTGTAGATCCAGAGTTATTTGCTAATACAGCTAAATCCCGAAGATGAACACTAGTGTCCTTTGCCAATTGCTGTGTATAATGCTGTATCTGATGCCTATAAAGTGATAAAAATTTTATTAATTATTGATTTTGGTTTCCTCAAGTACTTTCCTCAAGCAACTTACAGTTGATTCCTGAGTTCTTGAGAATCAGTGGAGCTACCCAACTGATTGACCATCTTCTGCATGGAAGATACTACGAAAGAATCATCGATGTGAATATATCGTAATATAATTTTCAAATCAATTCTGTTATTTCGATACTCACCATTCTGCGATATCTTTAGTATCGAAGTACCAATAGTTTGAGACAATTTGCCAAAATCTTGCTCTCGAGCAGGACCTCCATTGTGATATGATGAGAATCCAGCATCCATTTTGACGTTATCAGCTAAATTATACATACACATAAATTTAATTATTATACAATATACCGAGGCATAAATATCTATAAACAATTCATATTTTTAATTTAAAGTTAAAAATCCAGAAGTTAAAGCAAGAATCGAATGTGACTGTTCTGACAAGAATTCCAACCAATTTTCTCATACGATTTTAGATGCAACTAACCAATTTCCTGCGAACGAAAGTATCAACTGTTCTTCAATACCCGACGAAGCTCTAGCGATGACGTTAATAAAATTCACATGAAATATGTCTTATCGCAATTCTTATTGAATGTCAAGGAATCGTTGCTATCACCTGATGTAATCCTACTTGTCAACAAAACGACTAATGACGACTAGTGGGTCGATACGTTTGCGCGATGACTCACGGAATTGATATACCGTGGAATTCCACCTCTCGATACTTCACGCATATATGTATACGAATATATACATATATATGCGGTTCGCATCGCTGCACGATTCAAAGGATTCTTCCAAGATTTTTGATTTTTGATAGAATATTAAAAAAATTCTCGCGTGATCAATAACGTCGCCGAGATAGATCTCGAATGAATTTTGTCGCCACAAACGTATTGAATTGTAGATTCCGAGTCTCGAGCAACAGAATGGACAAGGATCTCTGTTGGAAATAAATTCATCAATCTAACGAGCATAAGTATAGATGACTTTAACCGGTATCTAATATGCATAAAACATGATTTCTTTTTCTTGTTTTTTATATCAAGGACACTTGGCGCTTCGCGTAATGTTTGATTGACCAATCAGAATAGAGAAACCTATCTTTCGAAGTAGATTGCACCCCGAGAGAGAAAGAGAATAATGCGGCGTCTACAATAGAGATTTTAAGCCCTAAGCCTTAAGAAATTGACCAATCACAGTCAAGTATGACAGGAATACTCGAATGTGATTGGTCAATTTCTTAAGGCTTAGGGCTTAAAATCTCTATTGTAGACGCCGCATAAGAACAAGAACGAAAACGAATGAAAAAGAGAAAGACCCTATAATTATTTCGCTTTCTCTTTTAATTCTTTTTTTACCTTCCACTAAAACTAAGGATGTAGGAATTCTTATTACGTATATCGTAATAAATATACGAAATATTGACCGAATATAATATATAAAATATCAACCGAGCAGCCACAAATCTTTTTTATACAAAAATGCTTTATATTATTTATTCTTTTTTGCAATTTTTTTTTTTTAAATCATACTACAGCTGATGTATGGACATTACCAGCATAAAAAGTATATAAATAAAATTGATTAATGAAACAATTCAACTTAAAATCGTCTAAATTGCTTTTTAAATCTTTCGTAATGGTAATCATCTGTTGCTTTTTCTCCATTGTCTTTTCGCTTTCCTCGAACATCTTCTTTGGTGGTGCTTTTTTTCTTGTTGTTAGATTCTTGCTGCGACTTCTGGAAATCCGAATCTTCTATGTTAACTGAAAATAAAATTAATATATGTATATATATATATATTTTTTTTTTTATATATATTCATATATATATTTCATTATTTAGAAGGGCAGAGATTCACATACATCTGTTGTGTTGTACAAAATTTACAGCCATATTAGTAGGAACAAACTGCGATGGTCCATCTTTCTTTCTATGTCTATCCCAAAGTAGCTTTAACTTTGCCTCTTCCGTAGCTTCAATATTACGGATTTTAGCCCTGAAAGTTAATTGTATTTTTAAAAATAATACTTGCTATAAAACTTGTTATATTAAAAACTTTCTCTTTCTCTCTCTTCTTTTTAATACAAATAAATCTATATTATTATTACAGGTTTCAACAAGAATTATTGTCCTATTAATCTTAAATATATTCACTACTGTTTATTCTTCATCGTGTCTAAATTATGGAGAAATACTTACTCTATGCCAAGATCAACTTCTGGAATGCCAGAGAGCATCTGATTTGAAAGCATTTCCTCGCTACGATTGGCTGAACTTTGTCTTAAATGTCCTGGTACTGCGCGTAATGCTGCTTCCTCAGGTGAGCAATATGATCCTTTTTCATTATATGTACTATCTGCCATATCATTATTATTTTTACTTTTCCTTTTTGATAATTCCTCTTCTATGTATTTAACCCTAATAACAGTATTTATATTAGCTTATAATATATATGTATAAATCCTTTAATACTAGCAATATATAATAGAAGTAAATGTACATATATACATACATTTCTTCATCCTCATCCCGTTTATTAGTTTCTGCATTAAATTGTGTTCCAATGCCAGTTTCATATGCATCATTTTGTCTGTGTTTTGTATTTTTCAATACAGCCATATTTACCATCCCTCCAGTCTTCATGTTAAAGGGGTCAGACTAAATTAACATATATTTATTAATATTTATATCACATTTTCTCTCATGTGTATCATGTTTTAATTTCAATATATATCCCATGTACCGTTATTGCATCAGATGCAACATTTTCTCCAAGAGCTAAACCAACGACGTTGATACCTGCTGGTCTTTCGCGAAGCTTTTGGATAATCTTCATTTCTTCGACTTTCTCTCTAAAATAAATCTTCCTCTTTATAATCAGAGTAATTTTTTTACTCTATTGATATTTAATTAATAATATATATATATATATGTCATATGTACCTGACAGATACTTTTTCACCCTCACTGTCATTGTCATCCGACAGAACTTCACGTTTTCTTAATGATTTTTTTTTCTTCTTCTTAAACTGAATATTATGCGATTCTTCGTCACTGTTACCCATATTTCCTTAAGTCAAAATTAACACTTCTAACACACTGAAAAACATACGTATTATTATATATTTTTTGCGCAAGTACATGCACTTCAAATATACACGCGCTTTCACGCACGACTGTCAAATTGTATATAAAATTCGCAGTTTTCTAGCTCTAGCTTCGTAAGAAACGAGGTTTGACAGAAGTGACACCCTTCGACAAACTCCGAATTGGGTAGCGTTCGAAAATTTACTTGTTGGAGTAGAGTAGCGTTTGGTTGACCAATCAGGATAAAGAAATTTTTGCTTCTTTAAATATTTACTCAACTCCGACACTTATTAAAGCAGAAGATCCTCGTACAAATCTTTACAAGTAATAAAATTTTTTATTTCCTAAAAAATTAATGGTTTTCTATCTAGTGTATTTGGATATGTTAGATGTTGGATAGATCGCTATCTTTGTCAAGGATTCACTGATTGTTTGATGCTGATTCTGATATCGGTTAAAAACATTGAATTAAAAAAAAAAAAAAATAATTATTTATTATAATCTTTATTCCATTTTATTATTCAAATTGATAAATAAAATATTTCCAAAATATTTGCTGTATAAAAGCTGCGTACATATCGCTATATTGTTTTTATTGCTAAATATCTGATGAGAAATGTTTTTAGCTCAGATAATATAATGTAAAAAGAGACAGAGATCCAACCAAAATATATCTGTCTCTTTCTAATTCTGGCTCCGATAGGGAAGGATCGCTCCAGTGGCATCTTCACGGAAAACATCGGAATGACCTCTTTCTCAGGCTTCTCTCTGATACTCTGATACTGTGATTGTGTATGGATGTACGCAACTGTCAATTGTAGAAGTGCGTGGAATTACGTCTGACATTGTGTTTATTACGTCAACGTGTAATTATGAGTTGCGGATTTGTTACTTGCGGCCCGAATGAGGCTCTTGTAGTCTCAGGTAAATCCAGCGAGAAGATAGGGTGTCATTACTCGAAATTATTTATTCTCTTTTTTTCGCATCTGTGCTGATTAATCATTCGTGAAAAAAGGAGAAGAGAAAGGGAGGAGCACGCTCCTCCTATGCTGCGATAATTGATTTGCGGAATAACACGGCGGTGGGGAAACGCGGGATCGATCAGAACAATTATGCCTAATATATTTTACTCATGTTAGATTACTTACTTAGCATATATATATATATATATATATATATCTTTGCTATGCAAATTTTTATTAATATTGTTTTAAATCCTGATTGCTGAAAGATCCTACAGATTTTTCCGGATTTTTTCTATTGCCACTTAGCATTTATATAACTTTTAACTTTTTTAACTTTTTTTAACTTTTGCACCAAGGATGTTGCTACAGCAAACCTCTTTTGGTACCTGGAGGACGGGTATTTGTTTGGCCCTTTGTGCAACAAGTGCAAAAGTAAGTGTTACGTAAGTACTATTATAGCATATAAATGATACAGTATAAGTTCATTGGTATAATGTATGTGTATCTTATTTTCTATAGAATCTCTTTAAATACAATGACTTTACAAGTCGAAAGTCCAACAGTGTATACTTGTCAAGGAGTACCAATATCTGTAACAGGCATAGCACAGGTAATTAAAAAAAAAAATGTAATGTTTTATTATTTATAATTATTATAATTCTATGTATAATAAAATAAACAAGCTTGTATAATTTGAATTGGATATGTTTCGTATTAGATATATTTTACTTTACAGTAATGATATATATTTATTATTTATGAAATTTTAAAAGCATTTTTTGCAAATGTAAAAGGATTTTGTATTAGCTTGATCAGACACTTGCGTATGTAAACTATTGTATTGGTACTAGGTAAAAATTCAAGGACAAAATGAGGAAATGCTGTCTACGGCATGTGAACAGTTTCTTGGAAAATCTGAGGATGAGATACACAACATAGCTCTTGTCACATTAGAAGGACATCAACGGGCTATAATGGGCAGTATGACTGTAGAAGTAAGCTAAAATGCAGCAATATCGATAACAAAAAAGATTAATTCAAAGATTAAATTTTTTCATGATAGTTTTTTCTCATATAAAACTAATATTTATTGAGATATTGATAATTTTTTCTATGTTACGTCTACAGCGTGGATGCTCTTATTGATGATTTTATTACTTCTACATAGCATATAGCAATAAACTGTTTTAAATCATTAATCATTAGGAAAGCTATAACTGAGTGTTCGACTTTACTCCATCTTCTTTATCACAGGAAATTTACAAGGATCGTAAAAAATTTAGCAAGGAAGTATTTGAGGTTGCAAGCAGTGATCTAGTCAATATGGGCATTACTGTCGTATCGTATACATTAAAAGATATTCGAGACGAAGAAGTAAGTTTACACAATTACAATATATAAAAGTGTACAAATTACTGAAATATATAGACACATAAATGACAAAAATATATAATTCATAAATATATAAATATTTAAAAATTTAACTGTGAGAGAAAGGTAATATCAATGACATATATAAACTTAATCCATTGCCATAAATATCTGTAAATTATAATCGAATTACTACAGTGTACATAAAAAACAAAGATATTCAAAAGACCCCCTTTAAACAAATAATATTTCTTTATAATTAAGATGAATATGAAGTTTTTAATAATTTATATAGTAAGATTCACTTGTATATCGTAAATATTGAATACTTTTTTGTTTTGCTACTTGCAGGGGGCAAAGGTATGTTCAAATTTTACCACTATTATATCTAATGTCTTAACATTGTTATATCTTCTAACATTATTATTGCAAATTCTTCAGATTTTGGAAAATGGTATTTTTTATTTTACAGCATATTCTCATCGCTTTTTGTAATAATAGCATAATTGTATGCACTTGCAATACTTGGTTCACAAAGTATACATCATTGCTACCTTAATTTGATATCGAGATATTTTTAAATAACAAACTTTGAGGGGAGATATATCGCTAATTTAATTTTTTTTCTTTTAATTAAAATATGTGATGTCAATAAAAAGAACAAGAATAAAAATATATGGTTTTTTAAAAATGTCTCAGTTGCATTATTTAAAGAAAATATTATAAATGCTAATACTAGAATGCTAATGCTAATACTACGTTAATTAAAAATTAGATTCAATATTATATTGGAAAACAAGGATACATATGTAGCCTTTATATGTCACTCACAGATGTTGCTTACTCAAATGCTGAAATCATCTTGTCTTATTGTATTATATCATAAATTCTATCACATAATATTTTATGAGGATATATTATTTGTAGGGATATTTGCAAGCACTCGGTATGGCACGTACAGCAGAAGTAAAGAGAGATGCTAGAATAGGTGAGGCAGAGGCTCGCAGAGATGCTCAGATTAGAGAAGCTATTGCCGAGGAACAAAGAATGGCCTCTCGTTTCTTAAATGACACAGAGATTGCGAAAGCACAACGTGACTTCGAATTGAAAAAAGCTGCTTACGATGTCGAAGTTCAAACCAAAGTGAGTAGAGTTTTATCGCTTTTTACATGTGAATCCTGTAAACAAGTTACAAATATAAAAACATCACTCACAGAAAGCTGAAGCAGAAATGGCCTTTGAACTTCAAGCGGCGAAAACTAAACAGAGGATTATGGAGGAACAAATGCAAGTAAAGGTTGTAGAACGTAGTCAAGAGATCGCTGTACAGGAGCAGGAAATGCTAAGACGGGAAAAAGAATTGGACGCCACTATACGACGTCCTGCCGACGCGGAAAAATACAGGTATGTATGATTACACGCGTACTTACAAGCCGAGCTTTCGTTATACATTTAAGATTTTGCTTCCAGGTTAGAGAAAATAGCTGAAGCGAACAAATTGCGCCTTGTTATGGAGGCTGAAGCTGAAGCTGAGGCTATTAAAATTCGCGGCGAAGCGGAAGCTTTTGCCATTGAAGCGAAAGCTAAAGCAGAGGCAGAACAAATGGCAAAGAAAGCGGCCGCATGGAACGAATACAAGAGCGCAGCCATGATAGATATGATGCTTGATACACTTCCAAAGGTATACAGTCTTTATATTCCTAAGAGATTCCTATTCTTAACATTTTAAACTTATTTTTCTAATTTTTTCGTTTATTCATTTTTATTTATATTCTTAATATCTGGATCAATTCTCTGTTATTCATTATATATTTGTCACTTGATTATACGTGCATGCAATAAAAATATCATTCTATGCATTATTAAAATGAAATTTGTGTGCGTATGAATAAAAAAAGTACTAAGAATAAAGTTTGATAATCTTTATAATATTCTTAATATGTATTTAAGAATATTTGAATAAAATCAGAAAAACATTCTGATTTTTCGATTTGCTTTATAGGTTGCCGCCGAAGTAGCCGCCCCTCTTTCCCAAGCAAAAAAGATAACTATGGTCTCAAGTGGTAACGGCACTATTGGTGCAGAAAAATTAACTGAAGAAGTTTTCAATATTGTACAACGTGTTCCGGATCTTGTTAAAAATTTAACCGGCGTGGATATTACAAAGGTATGCACAAGACTTGTAACTGTCTATGTTAAAAAAATGTGTAAGGTAAACTTATTATCTATAAACTTTTCTTTTTAGTCTGTTCATGCTGCGTAAACGTGCAATGTCAAGAGCATTCGAATTCCTTGATCATTACGATTTGTCATTCTTCAATGTGTATATTTATAAAGAAATAATCAATGGACTTTTTTTTATATACATTTTTTTGAAAGATATTTCATTCTATATAACTCACATCAAGTATAATTTATAATATGAAAAGTCTTATATTAGAAAAAAAGATTCTACAAATTTTGCTATGCCATTTATGTAAAACATCTATGTATATTACTAGTTATTTTTGATATTACTTCCAATTTAAAAAAAAATGAGGAATAATTAGTATAAATTTAAATAAGCGATTTAATTTAACTATGGTTTTAAAAGCATATTCACGAAAACAAGAAATTTCGTAAGTCATTCATTCCAATAGCTTTTATTTATCCCGACAATGAAAGTGTGATATAACATTAATACAGCACATTATTGATATTACTTATGTGTATATATATATATATTAATCGCTCTTGAATGAACACATTTTACTTGCTATTTACAATATTTTATCAATTTAACACATATTTGTTAATAAAAAAAAAATCGTGTGTGTGTTCTTGAATCTCTTAAGAGCCAATTGTAATGGTTCATGTTTATCTATGTATAATTCTATGCCAAAACGTGCCGAATGCCATTCTCTCCCAAATATTATATATATATTACATGTACCTTTTAAACATAAATTATACCAATCTTTTTAGAAGATGAAAGTATTTAATATTTCTTAAACATCACTTATAATATTGTTCAATATGAGAGATCTTCTTAGTTTTTGAAACAAATTTATATGTGACTTCGCGCGTGAGCGTTCTATTTTCTGCATTTACAAAATATGTATGAAAAAAACAGTAATATATTTTATTGTATTTATAAATACATATAAAAAAGTCACAGAGATCTAATCATTTATATGAATTATAGTGTAGCCTTTCAATAAGCTTTGAATTATATTATATTTATATGACCAATATATATATACAGCTTTATAAACGAATAAATATGTATGCGATTTTGTGTAAAGCAATAATGCAAGTAAACGTTACAAGCTCATTTTTTTGTGTGTCTTGTTTATCTTATTTATTCTACATTCTTTCGCGAGCGCACAGTTGTAATGATTTTTATAGACTTTCGAGAAGATAAATCATAAAACAAACGACACATAGTAGATCTTATGTTATGCTTTACTGTTTTTTTGACAGATAGTGTAAAAATGTACAATATTTCGATAATATTAATAGGAATACATGTGACAAATAAGAACCGCATGAACTAATCCATATGCGTGACTGTGAATCTCTCGAAAATATCATATAATATTAAATATATTTCGAACAACCTCTTGAGAGAGAAATGGATATGTACAGATCTTTTCTAGTGGACTTTCTAGCTGGAGGCCTATTTGCGGCAATTGCAAAAACTGCAGTCGCTCCTTTAGAAAGAGTGAAACTGTTGCTGCAAGTGCAGCACACCTCAAAACAAATTAAACCTGAGAAACGATACAAGGGTATATAATGTTATACGTAATTATATATGTTATTAATCACATTATTATTTTTATTTTTTATAATTAATAAATATATTAATAATATAACATATATATATATATATATATATATATATATATATATATATATATATTTTATATTAATATATTTATTACTTATAAAAAATAAAAATAATATGATTAATAATATATATTGTATATATATATATATATATATTTTTTTTATACGAAAAATAATTTCATTAGTCTTTTAATATTAATTCGTGTGATGTTAATCGTGGAAATTTTATTTCAGGTATGCTAGATGTGTTTGTACGTATACCTAAGGAAACGGGATTTCTCAGTTTCTGGAGAGGCAATCTCGCCAACGTAATCCGATATTTTCCGACTCAAGCTCTCAATTTCGCGTTTAAAGATAAATTCAAGACCTTGTTCCTGGGGGACGTGCCGTCAGACGCATTTTGGCGACAGTTCGTTGGAAATTTAGCGGCCGCCGGTGCGACATCGCTTTTATTCGTTTATCCGCTTGACTTTGCCCGTACTAGGTATACACGCGACTATTAAATTTTGTACAAGACGATAATGTGTGGATTTGAATTTTTTAGATTGGCCGCCGATATCGGAAAGGGCGAGAAACGGGAATTTAAAGGTATAAGTGACTGCATATTAAAGATATTTGAATCAGACGGATTGCTCGGGCTGTATCGTGGTTTCAACGTCAGCGTGCAAGGGATTATTATATATCGAGCAACGTACTTTAGATTTTATGATACTGTGAAGGGTACGCTATCTGATCCGAAGAGCACACCGTTGTACATGAATTTTATAATTGCCGAGGTATCTTGTTCGCTTTCTATTAGACAGCATAATAATGATGAAGCAACGAAAATATAATAAATTTTGTGTTATAAATATCTTTCATATTTTACTTTTCTTACAGATAGTAACAACGATAGCGGGCATCGTATCCTATCCCTTCGATACAGTCAGAAGACGAATGATGATGCAGTCGGGCCGAAAAAAGACCGATATAATGTACAAAAATACATGGATTGTTGGATAAAAATAACAAAAACTGAAGGATCTGGAGCTTTTTTTAAAGGCGCATTTTCTAATATTCTTCGTGGCACCGGCGGTGCTCTCGTTTGACGTTGTACGATACAATCAAGGAATCAATTGAAAGAGCAATCTCGAAAAATTTGTGAAAATTTACGAATTTCATAAGTTTTACTGTGGTGTATAAGAGATCGTTTTATAAATGTGTATGATTAAGAGAATCATGTTTAAATTTATGTATATTCATATATAGTGGAACCTATATATTATGTATATAAATTTTTCTATATAAAGTTATAAATATTAATGAAAAGCATTTTATATTATAGAAAACATGTAGAAAAGATAACTTTCAGTTTTTATCATCATTTTCTATGTTAAAATCGTTTCTATAAACTATTCTCATGTTATGAGACTACACACAAAATTATAAAAATTTTATCACAGATCAGCTTTATACAATTATGTACAAAATCAGTTTTTGCATACATATAAGATATTTTAATATTATGTTTGTGTGTGTGTGAAGTATTTATTCATGAATACTTTTGATAAAAAATACATGTACATCGCAATGCGAGCGATTAATATGTATTTTAATAATTTATTATTCAATATACATCAAAATCACACAAAATAAATTACAATTGCAACAATTTTGTATATATACTTGGTTTGACATTAATATATCAGCTATGACAGGTTGGCCACTTTTATAAAAATGAATAATCTACTGATCTTTAATAATGCTCCTTACTACTGCAATATATTTTTATCAATACAAATCTTTTTAAAAAATTTGCTTCATAATATTGAACAAATTGTTGCAACTAAAGAATTTCTATATTTTAGATTTTTTATATATTATATTCTTAACAAAATATTTAATTTTGAGATTATTAATTCAACATAGTGTGACGATCATAAATGTTTCGCCTTTGTTCACGAACTTGCCTTTTCCACTTGTCCTGCTGATGTCCAACTCGATTCAAAACATTACCTCTTTCTCCCATTGGATGAGAAGTTCCAGGTGCAAGAGATGAATCATCCTTTAAAAGAAAACAATAAATTAAATGAAAGAAAAATGATCATTAAACTTATTAATAATATGTCTATTATGTAGAAGTATCAAAAAAACATGAAAATAAGAAAAATTTCATAAAGAAATTTTTTTCTACACTTACCTCCTCATTATTATGTTCATGATAACCAATATTTGCTGCAGCCTTATGTATCCGCTTGTTAAGTAATGGATCCAAACAAATTAAGAATAACATATATATCACCAACAGAGATATAACCCATATAACTATTATCACCACAATCTGTAACAATATTAATATTTCCATCAAATTACGTAATAATGATATAAAGTTTATTATATTATTATGAAAAGTACCTTAATGATAGTTGTATTCCTATTTTCATATTTGCAGTCACATCGTGGACAAAATATTTCTTCTTTCCCTTTTATCTGGTCTCCAAGTTTTGGTAGAACAACGCTCTCGCATTTACTATAAATTTTACATATATTATAATATATTAATGACAACTGCATAGTACATAAGATTATAAATTGTATAGATATGCAATATAGTTTTCCATATCAATTTGTTTGAATATATATCATACAATTCGATATTTATGTGTGAAAGCCTTTAATCGCGATTAAGAAAAAGAATGTTTCTCGAAATATATGGGTTTCTAAAAAAAATAAGGAAAACTATATATTGCATATTTTCATATGTAAATTATAGAATTACCATTGTAATGGTGGAACATTTATGATATATGTGAGACGCTCCATAGACGATTGCGTTGTGTTTATAACGGAAGAGAGGCTCGGACAGATACATTTGCATCTCTTGTCATCGTATTGTGCCTGGAATTTAATTTGTAATATCATGAAACGTATTTGCAATCTTTCAACTAATTTATAAATAAAGTCATGAAAAATATATCCTAACCTCAATCTGTGACAGACAAGTTAAAATAACTATCGTGATAAGAGAAATGTACTTTAACATTGTGTTTTTCGCGCATTAAGGAAAACGTATAGAGTTTGTTAATTTTCAGCGTAATCGCATACAAAATCACGCATAAGGATAATGATTACAATTGTACATGATCCTCGTTCAAATCACAGTGTAATAATTAGTAATGAACATGCACATAGTACGTACATACACTGACCACTGACACTACACTGACATAACTGACAACTGATTTCCACTTTCCACGCGCATGCGCGACGTCTTTGAACACGTGACCGACTTTGACAGCCACGCTAAGAGATGCTGTACATAGATTATCAAGTCGAATAGATTTTCGAACCAATCTAGGGAGATTTTCTATTGTATTTGAGTATCTTCCAATTAATCCCTATCATCTTACACTTATTTGATTTGGCTAAGGTTGGTAGTAAAGTACAGCAGAGCCATCATGTTCTCCAGTATTTTCTGATGCAATCCTCCAATTCTCTTGAAGCAACGTGTGATACACGGTGAGAGCTTAAAATCACTTCGAATTTTCTTCATTCGAGGCGAGAACGAACTACAATCCGGATAATGACGGAAGAGGATTCGGTATGTAAAGTTTAACCACCGACAAATTGCTCGATTCAAGTATAAATATATAATTGGTAAATATTTGCTGTTTTACTCGAATTTTTTCTGTTGAAAGAATGTCATGTTCTGCTTTTCCTTTTCGTTATTTACAAAGAATCTCCTTACGAAAGAGTAATTTCTCAGTGAACAAATATATTTGAAAAAAACGGAAGAGAGAGAAAGAGAAAGAGAGAAAATAGTCAATTTAATAACCTCAAAATCTTTAAGGTTGCATGAATATTTTTCTATGATGTATTAATTTTTTGAATTGTTACAACAATAAAATTTTTATGAAAAACTCTCTCTCTCTCTCTCTCTCTCTCTCTATATATATATATATATATATATATATATATATATATAATATGTTTACATGTTTATCCTCTATTACATTCTCTACTAAATTTTTATTAGTTTTATTAAGTTCATTATACTCTCAATATGTATAATAGTAGAACTATAAGAATAAAAAACAGTGTTATTTCCTTTGATTAATTTTTTAGGTGTTTGATCCAACCTTGAAAAAGAAGAAAAAAAAGAAGAAGACTGCCTTTGACATTGATGCAGCTTTCAACGAAGGAGGCAGTAGTGGTGATACAACTGAGAACACTGTTGACAAAGAGAATCAGGAGCCTGAACCTACAGTTGTCGAAGATGACGAGGCACTGGATCTGGAAAATTTCGGCAAAAAAAAGAAAAAGAAGAAAAAGGCTTTTAATTTAGATGAGTTAGAAGCAGCTTTACCTGATACTAAGAAAGAGGTAAGGAAAAAATTTTTATAGAAGCAATATATATTTTTATATTGGATATCTTTATTGATCTCATTATCTTTTGTTTACTGTTGTAATTCTTATTTTATTGTAAAAATAATTAAACAATTTTAATTATTTTCTTATGACAGATGTTTTTGATAAATTAAAAAAAAAAATATTGTAGTTTGATAGGATATGTTGTATATATCCAATAAAAAATTAATTTAATTTTTTTAGGTAATTTAATTGCGCAAATTAAAAAATCTATAACATAAGTTTCTTTTAGTAATAAGTAATAAGGCTCGATAAAGCTGTTTTAAGTTTTCTGAAATCTTATTATTTATTAAACAGGAATCTATAGAACAACAAGTCGAAGAAATTATAATGGATGATGACTTTGACTTAGATATGGACTTTTCAAAGACAAAGAAGAAGAAGAAGAAGAAGAAGGATCTTGATGAATTAGTAGCTGAAGAGGAACGCAAGGAAATTGAAGATAAGGAAAATGGTATGTATCATAAGAAATGACTTGTGCCGATATTTTTTTTTGCATCTAGTTGTTTATGTTACTCATTATTTGTTAACATGCTGCACTGAATCTGAGCGAAGTGCAGAGTATGGTAAGACATGCTTTGTGTTTTTTAACTATATCAACCCTGTACTTAATTATCCTTTGATTATTCTTGCACTTAAATTTCATAATAATATCGATATTTAAACATACTAATTTTTAAATTCGATTTTTATTTCGAAGACATTATGCATTATGTACATATATATTACATATAAAAAAAAACTACTTTAGCGCTCTGAATATCATACATTTTCTAAATATAAAATATATATATGTATGTATGTATGTATGTATGTATATTTTATATTTAGATATTAATTAAAGTGCAATAGTTTTGTAACTTTAATAAGAATTTTCAAGATGCAATTTTTTTTGAAATTTTTATAAATTATTGGATAAAATGAAACGAAAATTTGAATGTGCATGCATTCATTATGTATGTGTGTGTATATATGTGTAATGTGTGTAATTAATATTCATAATTGAATACTTTTCAATATTTTTTGGTTAGATAGGTTTAATTGGTAAATTTTTCATAATAATTTGTGCAATGAGAGAAAAGAAAGTGTGGTATAATGCATATATTTTGTATAAATATGTAGAAAAATTATATTTAAATATTATAAATATTTATCCTTTGCAATACACACTCGGAAAAAGTGTGTTTTTTACAAATACACACAAGAACTACTAAATAATGGAAGAGATATTGTAAACATAAATACTCAATGTATATAACTTGCTTTATAACTTATTTTGATAAAATCTTTTGTCAAAATAAAGTCAGGAACCTTAAAACATTCTTTCTTCAGGTTTGCTATTTATATCTGTAATTTGGGAAAAATATTCAATGTATTTAAAACATCTCTATGTATTTTATAAACCTTTTATATCTCCATATGTGTACAATATTGGATTACATTATATTATTCTCAATTGAATTATTTTCAGCTGTTAACAACACCATAAATATTATACATATTGCTTTTATTTGCACTCTTGTTTGTTCTATTGTAATATTTTCACATGTAAGTTTGATAAAGTTTATTGATTGTTGTTTTCGATATGACTTATCTAGTTATACTAGATAAAAATTTCTTTGTTCTTTTTTCTTAGTGGAGGAACCAAGTTTGTGGGTAGGCTCGGACAGAGATTATACGTATGATGAATTATTAGTTAGAGTATTTAATATCATGCGAGAGAAAAATCCTGATATGGTGGCTGGTAAGAAACAGAAATTTGTCATGCGTCCGCCTCAAGTGGTACGCATTGGTACAAAGAAAACGTCTTTCGCCAATTTCACCGAGGTATGCACTCTTCTAATTAATTAATAATTATTAATTGAAATTATTATAACTATTATTAACGTAGTTGCTAATTATTTATGTACTGATCTTTCAATAACAATACATGTATGTGTATAATTTTTATTATTAAAAAATTGATTGTATACTCTTTTTTTCTCTTTTTTTTTTAATATATCTGCAAGATGCAAAACAAGTATCTCTATCTTACAAATACGTCTTTGCAGATTTGTAAAACATTGCACAGGCAGCCAAAACATTTACTGGACTTTTTGCTGGCTGAGTTGGGTACAAGTGGCTCGGTTGACGGTAACAGTCAATTGATTATCAAAGGTCGCTTCCAACAGAAGCAAATAGAGAACGTTCTTAGGAGATATATCAAGGAGTATGTTACATGTCATACATGTCGTTCGCCGGACACAATCCTTCAAAAAGATACTCGACTTTTTTTCTTGCAATGCGAGACCTGTGGCTCGAGATGCTCTGTCGCTAGTATAAAGTCTGGATTCCAGGTAAGTTATTCTTAGAGATGACATAGGCGGTAGTAACGTTATTATATCGCGATACATATTCGATACGCTCTAAATATAATAATATACAAGTAATAAAAGATAAGTGCATCTTTTTACAAATAAAAATTTTCTATATCTGTTTCACAGGCTGTCACAGGAAAACGCGCTGCTATTCGTGCGAAAACTGCCTAAGCAATTTTCTCTGTCTAAGAAAACGCTAGTGCAAATAAAATATTATGAAATAAAAATAAATGGTACAGATTTATTGAATGCATTTCAAATTGATTTGAATATAATTGAATTTTTTAAAGATTATTTATATAATTATATAAACTATTGGATTCTATAATTTATGAAAAATTCTAGAACTTACATTCTAAAATGCAGACTTTTGAAAATTTACTTCACATAAATATCTTTAAATTTTATATTTAAGATTATTTTAACTATTGTCGATATTTTTTTCTCTATACAGGTTTTATTCATGATAATTACATTTTGATTTAAATACAGGAGAGTGTAGATAGCATTCTATAATCCGGATTGTCATAAGTTTAATATTGATTCTAATGTATGAAAAAGGTGACTTAGTTATAAGATTCTTAACTAGTCTTAACAATCTTAAGCTGTGAAATTTTCTCATTCTACATTCTATTAACTTAGGATACATTAATTCCAATGCTTTGAATTTGGATTCTTAGATTATAATATTTCTGAGAATAATTATATATATATATTTTTTTTTATTTGCACAAATAGAAACGATATTAAACTTATGATATTCCAGATTATATATATTTAATATTATCTACATTTCTTATTTTTATTCAAACCAATTTGAAATGCAATCATTATGATCGAAATTTGTATATGAAAAACAATGTCGAACATAATTAAAATAATAATAATCATTTAATTTTTGATTTATATTTTTTTGGTCATTAAAATAACTTAACCTGAATAAAAACAAAATTACATTTGTTGCAATATGATTTAGGTACTATATAAGAAAATTATCTTCAGATATTAAATGACGAAGAATATTGGATTGTTAACAATAGATTTAGATAACAATTTTGTATTTTTTTGTATATATACATGAATCATAGATCCAAACAGGCTTTTGCAAAATAAATAACAATTTCGCAAAATTGTGTAAGCATAAAAATTTTTTTTGAAACATTTTTGATAATATATAAAGCAATTCTTTAAATAATTTATTTAATTATATTCTGATTAGACAAATTTCTCTCAAATTATTTTATATATTTTTTCAAATACCTTTGAAGGATCTGATTAGACTCTTTAAGACAAATATATATAATAAATCTAATAAATAACTAATCAATATAGAAATATCTTTTATTCAACGCATTTAATATCTTTTTATGCACTCCAATGAGATGCTGCGATTTAAATATGTAAGGATGATTATTAATTATTTAATTAATTATATAGAACACAAAGTTAATAACAACAAAATTGCAAAAGAATGTTTGTCTTTAAAAAAAAAAAGACATTTGTACATAATAAATAAGTATGCTAGACACGTGCGCATATATATTTCTGGAGAAAATCTCAAATTAACAAATTAAAATTTCAATCATGTCACTTTTTGTAGTAATTACGTATGTTTTAGTTTTGTACTAAAACAAATAAAATGTTCTTAAAAATTCAGTCTTTTTACAAAAAATCGATCCATTTGAAGTTTTATGAAAAGGCTGTTTCTTTTTTTTTAAAGTTGTTTTTCACGCGCATGCATGTCAAAGTATAGTGTAAGAATTATTTCTTATTTTATTAATAGTTATTTCTTTGGAACATTAGATTTATATATATATATATATATTGAGCAATATTATGTTATTCATTCATTTTGACATATACATATATGGCCTATATCACAGTTCTATGTGCGTGCACACAAAAAAAATTAGCCTGGCCTGATATGTCATCGAGAGAGGCACATTAGAAGCGCACAAAAACGTGATAAAAAAAAAAAAAAAAAACATTATCGACTGTTCAGCGCGCGAAGAGGACAGAAAGAGAGAAAGTATTAAGCATAACTACGCGTCATCAACAGTCAGCTGATTCGACATCGTCTCGTCGCGATACAGTAATTATTATATTGGTTCGACTTTGTTTGGCGATGCTAGATTGCATACATTTGGCTATTTATCGCCCAAGAGATGCTGAGATTCCGGAAATTATTTCCACGACCCTGCTCAATTATCGCAATGGTGCACGTAGGAGCGCTCCCTGGTAAATTTCTCATTATCTTTGATACGCGTAGCGCGATCGATTTTTGAATTGCGTATACTTAAACTCGAATATAATTGGAGCGATCTAATCGCTCCAAATATGATTAATAGTCAGCAAATTCGTTTCGCTTTCTCTTTTTTTCCATGATATTCTGGAAGATTATAGAAATATTTTAGCAGATTCAAAAAAAAAGAAATGTGTGTGTGTGTGCGTTCAGGAACACCAAGGTATAGAGGCTGTACCGAGAAGATCGTGAAAAATGCGATAAAAGAGGCATCAATGTACGCGAAATATAATGTGGTAATTCTTTTTGCAATATTATTGATATTGATTTATATATGAAATATTCAAGACTGCTTTTGTGTGAATTCTCAAAACTTTTTTTTATCGAGTCTATTCTTTATTTATGGATTTTCCGGACTTTTTTGCAAATTAAAAATTTTCTTAAATAGAAATGCTAATATGCTTGAGGACACTATTTTGTTTAGATTGTAAAAAGTTAAGTTCAAATAAATAGTCTATATAAATAATCAAATATCTATTTAATTAATATTTAAATGGATCTTATACTTTAACGAATTTAGAATTTAAAGATTAAAATTGCAAAGATGTTTTGTATAGATAATCGGAAATTTGATATAAAATATAAATAATAAATAAAATATAAATCTCTACTTAATAACTTTATATTTTGATTTCTCTCTCTGTGATTATACAAAATTCTGCGAAAACACCCGCGATTGTGCATCGATCTGAATGCATATATGTTTTCTAGGATGGAATACTGATCGAAAATATGCACGACATTCCCTACGTTAGGCAGAGGGATCTGTCACCGGAGATCACAACTATGATGACAAGAATTTGTGTAGAAGTTAGGAAAGTTGTGCCGCAAAATATCGCATGTGGCGTTCAGGTACAAAAAAATTCGATACACGTGTGCGTGTGCACGCCCGCACGTACATATATAATATTCTTTTCTTTCTTCTCGTTTAAATTCGAGTTCGGCAATTTATAAACGCTAACAATTAATTTGTTATCCAAATTATATCAAACTATTGTTGGATTACATCGATTTTATCTAATTACATTAAAATTGTATGTAAAATTATATGAAATTTATAATTTAATTATATATGATATCAATATGTCGCGTGAAATTATCTGTTAGATATATTAATTTATTAACAATTTTATTGATATTAAATTTACCAAATTACTCTAATGACAAGTTATTGATTTACTGATATCAATTTTTTTTCTAATATTTATCAACGTTAAGTTTGACATATTAATTAACGCTGATGCTTATATTTTTCAGTTTATTAGGCTTTATAAATGATCGAATATTGCTTTGATAGATTCTCGCAGGATGCAACAAGGAAGCGATCGCGGTTGCCAAGGCTGCGGAATTGCAATTTATTAGAGCCGAAGGATTCGTCTTCTCCCACATGGCCGATGAAGGGTTTATTGATGCAAATGCTGGAACTTTATTGAGATACAGAAGACAGATTGACGCAGACAACATTCTCATTTTTCCTGATGTCAAGAAAAAACACAGGTGAGATTATTCGAGCTAATTTTTTAAATAGATAAAAGGAAATATTTTTATAATTTAAAGAAAAACTCTAATAATAATATAATAAATCTGTTCGAAATTTCTCTAGTTAAGAGTACGTTAAATATATAAGAAATAATAATATACGCGCGCGCGATGATTCTCTGCGCTCCCTCCTCCATAATTTTATGTCGCGAAAATAGAGCTCTGCGTAAACATTCTATTTTTTCGTCATCTTTGTCCGATATTTTTACAGTTCGCACGCAATTACTTCCGACGTGAGCTTATTGGAGACGGTTAAAGCTGCGGAATTTTTTTTAGCCGACGGCGTTATATTGACCGGTAATGCAACCGGAGAGGAAGTAAACGTAA
The DNA here is from genome assembly GCF_030449975.1 of Polyergus mexicanus. Lineage (NCBI taxonomy): Eukaryota > Metazoa > Arthropoda > Insecta > Hymenoptera > Formicidae > Polyergus > Polyergus mexicanus. The sequence goes on from NW_027223324.1 coordinate 4,630,347, forward strand.
GGGATCTTTCAGGTATCTTTTTTTTCTTAAATTTTTTCTGTATAGAATCTCACCACATACATGATATGATTTCCAAGAAGAAAAAACACGTCAACAGTTCTATAGGTGCTATAGGTAATATATATATATAATATATTTGCACCTATAGAAATGTTGCCTATATAAACGTAAATTATATCAGGCCCAGAGTGATAAAATTTCTATCATCTTTTATAAATTTAGGGGAAATTGATAAACGGTCAGATCTTGACTTTAGATTCGTTATTTCCATATTCTTAGCATCTTCTCAGGTCTTGTTTTCCCATTATTTTGTACCTGTCATGTATGCATAGCATTAAAATTTAACTCTTAATTAGAAATGACACTTTTATTTTGCGCTCTATGTAACTAAAAAAAAATCTGGTAAATACAGATTTCAAATATATCGATATATATATTATTATTGATATTATTGGTCTTAGTGATATCAGGCTTATGTACGTCGATCTGATAAGGATAAAAAAAAAGAAACCAAATTCGAGACTCGATCATGCATCGCGATGATATGATGCGATAGGGATTTGAATTCAATTCACGAAAAGGGATACGTGAGAGCGAGAGGGACGCCGTATATATTGCATTTTGCAGAAGTGCGAGAGTGCGTCGTGGCGAGGCTACCGTTGCTGATCGGTTCGGGCGTGACGTTGGACAACGTAGATAATTATGCGAACGTAGCCGACGCGCTGATTGTGGGATCGCACCTGAAAACGGCTGGCCGATGGGAGAATTCACCCGACCCGGAGAGAGTCCAAGCCTTTGTCGGACATTTAAAAGGACAACAGCGCCTATGACAACACGCGATTCCGTGGTCAGCGTGCGAGGGAGCCAGCCAGAAACCGGCAGCTGTTCGACCAGCTGAGCGAGCTTCCATTGGCTTCGATTGGCTCTGCCACCGTCAGGGCTGAATATCATGCACCTGACAAGCTGGCGCTTTGGTGCCTCCGAAAATCGCAACGGCGTATAGTACGAAAAACATATCGATTTATAAAAAATTCGCGTCCTATCGTTTTTCCTTCTGCATATAACAGAAATTTTGAGAAACATAAATGGTTGAGTATTTAAGTAGTCGTAAGTTTATGTGTTGTATCAATAGAGAAGAAGCATGGAGCTGTTTTGAAAGAGTAGCTAATTCTAAAATATAGGCTTTAAATTCGTCATTGTTAACAATATATCATGCAAAGTCGAAAACTGTGTTAATAAAATTTTGGGAAAGATAGATGAAACAAATAATCTGTAAAAAAATTGCGAAACGAGGAAATACAATATGAGGCTAGATATAACGCTACTTGAGGATTTAATACGATTTTCCAAGAGCAGAAGCCAAGAGAGAAAGAATATATATATATTTCTATATATAAAGTAATCATAAAATTTATTTATAATTCGTTTTAATATCTTGGACTTTATAAGATAGAAATAATCTTCAAAATTTTTATAAATTAAGAGAATAATCTTATCTTATATAAATTCTTAATACAAAAGACACATTATAAATGTCAGAGTTATTAAATATACATTCAGAATATATTTACATCAAAAAAATCAAAACATATATTCTTAAATAGAGTATTATAATCTTAAATATTTTGTCGGAAATATTCGAGATCGCGAAAAATAAATTATAAATACCAAATAGAATAGAAAATTAAATTCAAAATCTGTAATTTTTTTTTTTTTATATCAAAATACAAATGAATTTTGAGCAGATCACTTTTCCTTCTTCCTCAAATTTCGTCATTTTTCGAGATATAAGGATCCTTGTAAAATCAAAATAAACTTTAAAATAAACACACATTTCGTCAATACGAATAATAATTCTACAAAAATCTATGCGAATGAAGATAAAAACGCAAACGCCAATAAATAAAATCAGAAGGCTATCTCTTAATCGTTTAATCCAAGCATTATTGGAATCAATATTTTCGGAGGGAAGAGGAGTTGGCAGGAGGGAGCAAAAAAAAAAAAATCATTATTCTAACGCAACGTATCGAATCCGCGGATCTATATCAAACACACTCGTCAAAATACACCCCTGACATCCCTCTATGAAGCATCACCCCACTCTTTTCCCTCCTCCTCTCTCTCCCCACCCCCTCTCATCCATACATCGACATTGTCTTTCCCTTCTACGCTATAACCCTCGCCATCGCTATTCCTCCGCTGAGGGGGGAAGAGGGAAATTTCCCTTCCACTTCGTTTTACCCATTCCTAAAATCCCTACTTCTCTACTTTCAGACAGCTCATTTCTGTCCGACTCCGTTGCGTCTAACTGCCTCCTCGCCTCTCCTCTCGAGCCCCGCTCCCATAAACTATTCCCCTCCGTTTCACCGTTCTCGGTAACCCCGCCTCTCACCCCCGCACAGCACCTCGTAATCGGTCGCCTAGCCAGCCAGCCAGCCAACAGTCGAAATCAGCTGACGGCGAGCAGTTGCTACCACGGCTCCTCAAACGCGATACTATTCAGGCGAGTTGATTGCTTCGCAAGCTTTTCCGTACCATCTTCGAAGGTTTTTTTTTATTTTTATTTTTTTATTTGCATGTGCCTCTTTCTTTTCATTCTCTCCTTTCCTTCTACTTTAAACGATATGTCGCTTTTCTACTTTCCATGACGGTACCTTTCACAGTTGATACATACTTTGACGTAACTGACCAAACGATGGCAATCAAGACGATGATGATTTTTCTGTGATTGTTATATTGTCATTCGCCTTTTTTTTTCATAGTTTCGGGGATCATTGACGCGCTTGAACCAAGCGTAAGAAAGATTTCAGAGAGAGGAAAGGAAAATTACACGAGTGTAAAGTCTAAGCTAGATAAGTCCTGGCGAATGATAATTTTTCGTGATTGTGTTGTGTACGTAAATCTCGAAGCTACGCCACAATACGATGGGCGTAAGTGAGGGAAATTCGGAAAAGGAAGGAAAATGTGGCATTCACGCGCGAGGGCAAGTGAGACGATAGCGAAATGACGTCGAATTTATTTACTTTCTTTATCGTGTGTAGCTTATAGCTGTGCACGATCAGGGTGCGTGTATGCGCGCGCGCGCGCCTGTGATGTGTGTATGCACGCGTATTTGTGTATCTGAGGAAAATTCGAAAACGAGATAAAACAGCAAATTGGAGCATCGATCATGAAAGAGATGACGACTGAGTTATTTTCACGAATTTTCTTAAAATTATTTTTCCGTCGACAAATCATTTATTTCGATTTTATAAGGATGATGAAATTCAAGAAGCGAGAAGAATAAGATTACCGTCTGATAGAACGTATTTCTTGTATTTTGATAGGAAAATACGAAGAAAAACAACCGAAGAAAAATTGATTACATCGGTCAAAATGCCTTATCAATCGATTTCCTCATTTTGTTATCGTAAATCTTTTTATATAACTTTCATAATTTTGTACGCGTAGCAAAAAACACAAAGAGAGGCAAGAAATCTATAAAAACATTAAGGACGAGATAACTTTGGCTTTGGGACGCCAAGTTGTGATTATTGAAAGAGATGGAGGGGATGAAAGGAGAGAGATAGTGAAGAGAGGGAGCGAGGAGATGGGAAGGGGAGAAAGTTATATATGAGAGTGTGTCTTTGTTACGTATCTTATAGATGCATTATATCATTCAAGAGAGAGAGAGAGATGAGAATTTTCCATAAAAAATATGCTAATTAAAGACGGAGAGAAAAGCGACTTTAGGGTCGATTACACTTCGTTATACGTTGTTATTGTAGCATTCATTTAATTTAATTTCGCGTTAATTGTGTGTTTGCATAACAAACGGAAAAACAGAAGGAGAGAGATTAACTTTATATTTTAATCTTTTAGATATTAGTATCGTTGGTCAGGTAATAGCTCGGATTCTAGAACGACGTGAGTCATTTAGTCGTAATTGTTAAATAAGTCATGATGATATGGCAAGAGAATAAATTATACAATCTATGTATTTTTTTTTTGTTTTTACATGCATAATCACTCGCGCACGCTAATGTGATTGTTATTAGAGTTAATGGTTATTATCATTTAAAAAATATCGTTTGTGCAATGTCATGATTCGATATACAGGATGTTTTAAAATTGTTACATTTGCATTTAAAATCGTGTGAATATTTCAATTAAATTTACATGCCGTCTACATTGAAAGAATCTAATTTCTATTTTTAATTTGCTTCTATTAGTTATTGCAAAGGAGAAGCGCCAATAAGGCTTGATTTTTGGGCCAGAGCGTCACACTTTTTTTGATTGCATATTTGTACAGTTGAGATCGAGAGCTTTCCAAAACACTCTACGAAAAGCTTTTTACACGTTGGGAAAAGTGAAAGTTATAAATTCTCAAAGTTTAAGAAACATAAGCATGTAGGAAGAATGAGAATTATCAAGACTATTTGATTTAGGATTTTTTGTGCTAAGTAGAGTATATTAATAATTTTTGAATTGCAATTAATAAAAAATGAAGTCTTTTTGTAAATTGAACAAAAAGCGGAGACATTGATACGTCATAAGAAGTTCATATCAAAGGAACCTTTAAAGCTAATTTTATGTTATCTAATTATTATATCTAAGTACGTACATATCGAATAAATGAAATTGGTTTAAACTTATCGCAATAGGCTATTATGTACATTTGTGTATGACAGAATGTGTATTCAAACTTGAATAAGACTAATAATAAGTCTGAAAGAGGATTTACTCTTAGGACGCACTTAAGGACTAACAATAAGATAAGATCGAGAAAATGAGCGTGTACATTTGTGTCAGTTCGGATATTTGTAATTATATAATTGGCACGTGGTTATGCACTGAGGAAAACTACTGGCTGAGAGAGGACTCGCGTTGCCCTTCTAGCTAGAAAGAAGCAAATTCGAGATCAAGGTCGTCGTGATCACCTCGCTCACGCGCCCACGAAAACGCGTCGAGATTATACAACAGAATGCAAGAGAAAGAGGGAGAGAGAGAGAGAGAGAGAGAGAGAGAGAGAGAGGGTGGAAGAGAGAAATAAAGTTAGAGTCAAAATGCAGGGATCCAAGAATCGATTTTAGAATCTAGAAGTTTTGGTATCTAAGAATACGATTTTCCGCCTTGCTTCCTCCTTCCTCTTTTCCAACGCAGTATGGTTGGTTTCTCGAAACAAATGGATGAGAATTGTTGAAAAATATCACTATTTGAAAAAGTGGCATTAAAACATCAATTTTAAACAAATCGTATAATATAATGAAATCAATAGCGAAATTTGTGGATAACATTTATTCATATTCTTTATTAAACACTTTATATATATATAATTTTTTCCTGTTCGTATTTCTCGTAAGCTTAGCAATTAAAAAAAAAATATTGGATAGTAATGTATCTCTTGTATATACATAAAATGCCTTTCAAATTAATTTTTCTAATCATTTTACATATCAAAATATTAAGCTGAAATTAAAAAGTAATAATTTATAAGATACTTTGTGATATTTATTTTTTCTATTTATATTAACTAAAATAAAATGTGATTTAAAATAATAATTAAAAAATAATTTACTTTTTATAATAAATAAATAAATAAATAATTATTATATATTAAATAATAATTATTTTAATTTAATTATATCTATTTTTTTACACAAATAAAAAATATATATATGTATATATAAACAGTATTAAAATAGAATCTATTGTGTTACAGACATCGGACGATCAGGATGTTGGGTAATTTCGTCGGTTACTTATTCGGGAGTAATTACTCCGGCACACAAGATTCGCTTGAAGAGGATCCTCGAACTCGAGGGATAATGCGGAGATTTAGGCAAGTGGAGGTCGAAAACGATGAATGGATCCTCATTGACCGAACTGGTATATAATTTATCGTTTTTTTGATAATTCACTTAAAACTATGTACGTAGAAAGAAAGAGAGTGAGGGAGAGTAAGACTATATATTCTAATTTCTAATTTTGATCGGGATATTCTTAGAGATATTTACGTATGATAAAGAGATAATTACAATAGTGTCTTTCAATCATTCACATGCACTTCATATGATTTTTTGATAAACTCTTTAGACAAGAATTAATGAACATTTACAACACAATTAGTAAACAACATAGCATAATAGCTTCCGGAATCTTGTTTACGAAGCTAATTAATCGCCTTTTTATTATTGATTCATGTCTTATCTATGACAGATTTCTCATTTATGTGTATAATGAAGTGCTTTATCATCGGGAGTTATTTCTATAATCTTAACTGCGAATGAAATCTGTTGAATGTATATATCTCAACATATTACATCAATCTTTTTCTTTCCGTCGAGTATTATTTTTGAGTTCTGAATCTAGTTTCTTTATCCTTTTTATTTTTATACTTTATAGCATCTTATTATTTTGACTGATTATATGCTTATGCACTTTCTTTCCTCTTCTTCCAGTTGAGGGTACGCTGGAGGAGCCGTGGTATGAAATGCCACCGGCAGTGTTCACCCAAGAAGGACCTATTAAAGTGGCAACCTCGCCGATGGAGAATCTGCTGATAGAGCATCCTAGCATGTCTGTCTACTCCGTCGTGTCGGGAACGTCTCCTCCTATCACTCCGGACACTCCGCCCCCTTCGCCGGATAGATGGATAGAGAGCCAAAAGGATGTCGATGTCCGGCAAACCACTGACGTTCCTCAAAACGTCCCCTCGGCGCCACCAGCTGATCTCTCGTCCTCCATGTCCTCCGCGCTTTGTACCGTATCTACGTCTTTGGACAGCAGTTTAGACCGAAGTAACATCGACGAATTGTCGCGTAGAGTTGTCGCAGAATTACAAGCCATCCACAACGACAGACTGCCCACATCAGATAGCAATAATAACAGAGCTAGAATCGGAAAACAGCTTCGATCCGCTCAAGAACGAGCTCAAGAGGTAAACTTGATATCTTCAAGACTCGTAATCAAAGTTATTTTTTAATTGTTATTTAAAATCACATTTTATTTTAATTAATATAAATAAAAAAAATATTACAAAGTATTTTATAAACTATTACTTTATTATAATTCCAGCTTAATACTTTGATATGCAAGACTAAAAAAATTAATTTGAAAGGCATTTTATGTATATACAAGAGATACATTACTATCCAATATTTTTTTTTTAATTGTTAAGTTTACGAGAAATACGAACAGGAAAAAATTATATATATATATATATATATATATATATAAAGTGTTTAATAAAGAATATGAATAAATGTTATCCACAAATTTAACTGTTGATTTCATTATACGATTTGTTTCAAATTGGTGTTTTAATGTCGCTTTTGAAACATTTATAATGTAGATCATTAAATCAAGAAAATTCGCTACTCTTGTCTGCACAGGTTTTGCAGAAGCGCTCGACTCAGAGCCTGAAAAGAGCCCGTATGGAAAGAAGCAACAAGGTACGCCAGGCAAAAGGCAAACGGCTACGTCGCCAGGACCGTTTGCGCGTTTGTCACAGCGGCGCTAATAACAACCGAAAATGCTAGTCATCCGATCTCAGGTCAATCTGTACTTAAACTTCTTCCTAAAACACGACGACCAACGCTATGACAATTGGATACTCAGTGAAGTTTCGCTGCAATGACAGAAGATACTATTTACAAAAATTATCATCGATCAAAGAGTAACATGATCTTTTACTGTTTTGCAGTATATGCTATGTCTATTTTCTCGTCGATGGTGCAAAATATTAATCTGTTTAATATAAGACAGAATTTTAGAATGGCTCTCGGATTAGAGTCTGGCCATTACTAGATTTTATACCGAATGCATGCGTATGTATGTGTATGTATGTGTGTACGGCGATAGTAATTAGTAATAATTGTTGTAGAGTTCACTCTAATCTTTTGATACATCCTGCAAAAATGGCTGATTGTTGTACACGTGATTGTAATTCAATGACGCGCCAAACGACTCGACATTTTTTTGTCAGCGATAAAAATGAAATATTTCGAGTATATTCAGCCTAATTCTTCGAGCTAAATCAATTAATAAAAGTTGAAAATGGTCAGACTCTCAATCGAGAACTTGATCGAGGCTTGATCTGTCCATTGTTATGTCGCAAGCTGTATAGATCAGATGACAAAGCACTCTGTAAAACTGAATGTTTGCAATTTATTATATATAATTCTCGATTTATTTCAACTACTATTTATTTAAATGAAAATATAACATATGTGCCGTAGAAGAAAAAGAATTGCTTGTAACAAAAATATGAAACAGTTGCAACTTGTAAGAAATGCTGCTGCTCAAAACAATGATCTCAATTTGATCGACCGATTCGGAGTTCATTGTAACGAAATTTTACTCGTTAAATACGTTCTTGTTCGTGCAAGTGTGCGAGGAAGTGTGTACATTTGGTGATTATGATAAAAGATATATGTGACATGTTTATCCCTTTTTAGAAAAAAAGATACGAGTGACATGTTCAACCCTTTCTAAAAAAGATCATAGACACAGTTTAAAGAAAATGTTTGACATTATAAAGTCCTTTCCTCTCTCCCTTTTCACATAAGATTGTTTACATATTTTTTTAAATTTTAAGGTAATCCATATATTAATGCAATTATGTTAAAGACTAAAAATATATATTAATCCCAACTTATTTCTAATAAGAGATATAAAGAAAATCCTTGCCTTAAATCCATTATCCTTATATAAAAAAAAATATAAAAAATAAACAAAAGTAATTCTTAAGCTCCAGTTGGTGATATTGAGTGTTAATAAACTAATCTCACGAAATAAATTCTTACCAATTTATTTCAATAAAATATATTTTAGAAAAAAATTAGAATATATTAATGTACAAAATAATTTTTTAAAATTTGTGGCCTTGTACAATTGACCGAAGCAATACTTGAGAAATGTAACTTCGTCTTGAAAGGGTTAACAGGGTCCTCGAGCAAACAAGTCACAAGGACGTATATCAATATTCGTATAATTAAGAGAAATTTATCTGATCTGTCCAATGTTTTATTAATTGCTAAATCTCTATTAATTATATAATTATTTATTTGACATAATGTGCATAAGGTGCATGTACACGAACCAAGTCACAAATGGCACGCACGAAATTCTGAAGATTGTTTTGTACCTTCCACAATCTGTCTTTTGGTTCTTAGTAAAACTATTGTTATTATTATTATTATTATTATTAATAATAATAATAATAATATTAATAATATTATTAATATTAATAATATTATTAATAATAAATAATAATATATTAATAATATTATTAATATTATTAATAATAATAATAATAATATTATTATTAATAATAATAATAATAATATTAGTTTTATTTGCACATCTTATATATATATATATATATATATATATATATATATATATATATATATATATATAATTCCTTATGTCCATTTAGTTATAAAATTCTCAGACTCTCAGATTCCTAGTTCATCAAATTGTGTTAAATAGTTAAAATCCCAGGATTCTGCTTAAATTTTTGCAGGATCATATATATATTTGATTTCTCGTTTGTTCTTGGATTCCGAGATACTAGAATATATTATTAAAATGAATTGATTACAATAGTTTTTTTTTCTAGATCTAGTAAATTTTATTACATCTTCAGATATTTAGTAAACTATTAGAATATTTAAAATCTTTCGTTCCGCTCTTTTAGATTTTTATAATTACTATTATAGATTAATGACTTTTGAAATTATAAATTTCAAGGATTATTTAAACTTTAAAAGATATGTTTTAAATATATCCATATATTGTAGTTTATATATATGTATAATAATGTATATGTGATAAAAAATATTATATAGCAATATATATGGTATAATCATATACATAATCATATATATATATATATTCTTGTAATATGATTACATATGTATATATAATATTATATAAACATATTCGTATATAATATGATTATATATAAGATTACATATATTGTTATATAATATTTTTTATCATATACATTATATGTATACATATATATATATATATATATATATATATATACACACACACACACACACACACACACATATATACGCATATATATGTATGTATGTATATATAGTATTATAATGTATACAAAGTGGACTTTATAAAGTATATAAAGACGACGTAATTTTAATTATGGGATTTTGAAAAATGTCTATATTCTGGGATATTTCTGATTTCACGAATTGATTGATCTCTTGATTTTCTGAGAGATTCTTGGATTCTTATTCTATTGCCTAGATAGAATTACATCCTTGAATATTTTCGGATCTGTAAATTGTACACTTTTGGATTTTCAGATCCTTGGATAATGAATCTATATGATATTCATTTTCCATGGATCTTTTTTTTCTTTTTTTTTTTCATCGGATTTTTTTCACTCGTCTTTGAACGTTATACATACCAGGATCTTAGGATCCTCTGATTGATGCACTATGAAAAATGTATCGCGATTATATTACATATATATATATATATATATATATATATATATATATATATATATATGTATAAAATGCCATTTTATAGTTGCCTATTATTAATTAACATATTACGATGGCATAGTGTTCAAAATAAAGGATTCTTCTCGAACAAATCTTTTTAACTCTCTATCTTTTTTCTATACTTATTCTTATTTATATCAGAAACAAAATAGTTATACCCTATCTATCGATATCCTGAGACAATTTACTTTAGGGCTTAAATTTTTTTTCAAAGGACACTGCATGTAAATATATATATCGTTTTTTAAATTCTTTTAGATTTATATCTGCTTCGTATACGAATATAAAATGCATAGATTATCTACTGTTCACATAATTTGTATTATAATTTATTTTTTTAGTTACTTTAAATTTAATTATGTTAATTTTTATCTGTATTTGAATCTACGATTTTGGCTTTCAATTTATTTACTCAATTTAAAAATTCATGTTAACTTTGACGATGAGCTCTAAACATATATATATATATATATATATATATATATATATATATATATATATATAAACTTTTATTATAAAAATATTTGCCTAGACAATTTGATTTTATATTTATTTATTTCTTTTTTTAGTTATTTTTCAATAAATATTCTAAGTTGTTATTTTTAGCTGCGTTTATTCCATTAATATTTTATTAATATTATATACATTTTATTTTTAATTGTTCATTTGCGAACGTGCATAACATTTTGAAGGAGGAATTTTTCGCGGAAACAGTCACGAGATGCGCAAACATCTAGATAGGATGCACTCGACCGAAAATGCCTAGTAACCCTAAATGCCGGAAGTACTAGTGTACAATCTATTATGAAATCATCTCTGAGACAGAGAAAAGCCTGAGAGAGTCCACCGTTTTTCGAAAGACACTTTTTCTAGCGTCATACAGTAGCGTCAACTAGATTCATTTTAAAGCCGGCGGAACTACATGGTCAGATTCACTTTTCCACGATAAAACGGCCGGTTGGTGCACGTCCGTGCTAAATACATAATTGTGGATCAAAAATGCACAAAAATATTATGGATTTATTAATGTTTTATTAACTGCGCGTGATATTTGATTATTCTAATATATATACTATAACGATAATAATTGACGATTAAATGTAAAATGAAATAAATTTCCTTAATAATTTTTTTCCTAATTTTTAAATATAACGTGTAAAAGATACTTACAGTAAATTGTTTTGCTTTCACTTTTTTCTTATACTTGAAACGAAAACATATTAAGCATTTTAAGTATTATCAAATTATGCTTTAATTTATTAGCTTTTATTATTAATTTTTTTTATAATTATATTATTCAATTAATTATCCTAATGTTCCCTATAGTCCTAACAATCCTACTTGTTGGCTGAACCAACAGAATGCTACGCATTTTAGCCAGTATTGGCCTATTTTGCGTAGCCTATATCCATTCTTCGGGCCAGTTGGACCTACCTTTCGTTGCTCCTGCCTATTTTCTGAGTCAATCTCTAACCAGAGATCGAAAAAGAAGATACATACTCCTTTTATCGTCGAATATTTATTATCGCCGGCGAATAAGCGCAAGATTTTTCTTACGCACGTAAGGAGACAAACTCCTTCTTTCGCCGGGTAATTATTGTCGCCGGCAGATGAGCGTAAAGATTTCACGCTTGTTAACGATCGTACGATCGTTCTTCGAAAATTTATAACTTTATTTTAACTGAGATAAAGCCAAGCCATTATCAATTAAAATTTGGATTAAAAAAATATTATAAATTAAGATAAATATATAAATTTGATTGAAATTAAATATAATCAAATTTCTTACGCATGTAAGGAAACAAACTGCTTCTTTCGCCGGGTAATTATTGTCGCCGGCAGGTGAGCGTAAAGATTTCACGCTTGTTAACGATCGTACGATCGTTCTTCGAAAATTTATAACTTTATTTTAACTGAGATAAAGCCAAGCCATTATCAATTAAAATTTGGATTAAAAAAATATTATAAATTAAGATAAATATATAAATTTAAATGAAATTTATATATTAATATATAATCTATATAATGATATAATAATATATAAATATATATAATATTAATTTATATAATAATATATAATAATATATAATTTATAATAAAATCAGATTAATTTACACAACATTTATACTATTTGTTATCATACTATAAGTAATTTAATTGATTGATTATTCAGTTTTATATCAGTTAAAACAAAGTTTAAGAACAATATCTACAAATCAATTCTACAATATGGATGAGCTATAAGAACTTGGGATAAGATCGGCGCGCGTTATAAGAATAAGTTACCATCAGACGTATATAATTAATAAAATTATTAGTGTTATTTATTAAATAAATCAAATAAAATCTACAAATTGGAAAAGAATATTTTCCATAATCTTACTTCTTTAATTTAAATTTAAATTTACTTTTGCAATAGATGCAATATAATATATCAAATGAATTTATTAAAAGTTAATTCAACTTAATCTGTTTTAGCTCGTCCATTTAAAAGTAACGGATTTATCTACAATTTATCTAGAATCTACGATCTACATCTACAATCTCTACAAATCCGTTATTTTAGAATTAAATAAAAGTCACTCACCGGCACTGATGCGCAACAGCGGAGTTATTGGCCTTGAGGCTACGCTATCTGTAACATACAAATATAAAATTCAAATTATAGGAGCGTCCAAAATATAATTAATATTTCAAAAAATTATTATTTTACGTGCCGAATTTTATATCCGATGCGTACAATAATAAACAGATACATAAATATATGAAAAAATTTTATAAATTCTAAGAAGACTATTTTTGTTAATATTAAAAATATTTATCAAATTTATGCCTTTTTTTCTAATTTTCTCTCGTTTAATTCATTCAAATAATGAGACCGAATTAATGCGTGTACGCGATTTTTACTTTATATATATATATATATATATCAATAAAAGCCTGTCATAATTGAGCGACGCATTTGACAGTACAAATATTAATTAATATTAATTAATTATGTATGTAATTTTTATTTAATTTATTTTGAGAAAACAGAGAACTAGAGTTAATATATGTGTGTGTTATATACATACATACACGCATACACATAAAATAAATAACGCGCGCTTACAATGTCCTAATCTATTAAAAATGAATAAAAATGATAAATAATTTATTCCTTCTTCGGTGAATATTGATCGTGCACATTTGGGGAACCGTGAAATCGAAGTAATAAAAGAAATATTGCCGAGATCATTCGCCGCACGCCATTTTGTCGGCAAGTTATACCGCGCGCAGTAGAACGATCCTACCGCTCAAACTCGCCGAACAGAAAATCGATGTCGCATTCTATTCGCGATACGCCTACCGCGTCTATTTGATATAGAATAAATACAACCCTTCGCGATCACGAATCACCGTCACCGCCAGCTTTTCTTCTGATCATATTGCATGCAAATTATATCGATTTACGCAAAGAAATGAGAAAAGAACGAGCAATATATGTCTATCTCGAAAATAATAAAAATGAGAAATAATTTATAAATTACTTACCGCATGTCGTTCGTCCGTCCGTCCATCGCCCAAACCTCCTTTTCCTCTCTTGTTCGTCTCTTTGTATCCTCGTGATACTCACACTCGCTCGCGAAAACACGATTAATTATATGATTAGCAGTTACGTATACGCATGATAATTGCGAGACACTTTGCACGGCACACCCGATCGCGGAACAATCATACGAGATACTCAGTTTATTATACCGTAAGACAGAGCAATATATACAACAAGTACGATTGTAGCGAATTATGTTTTAATATGTATCGCGATCGCGTTTAGGAAAGGAATTCGACGTAGCGTCTTTCCCACTACAATACTATTCAAGTGTCGCCGTGCGAATAATAACAAGGCCGTAACATGTAAACAATAGCGCTCTATTGTTTACACCGCCAAGGCCGCATACCATGTTATTGATAATCCGCATTCGAAATTATTTTGTGTACTATTGTGTACTATATACGAGCGAAATATTAAATTATACGAGTATTTTAAATTATAGATTAATTATGTAATAAACGATTAATATTAATTAATTGATTAATATATTGTAATAATTATTGATATTGTTATAATTATTGATTAATATATCACCAAGCTTATCGTTATGTTAATCGAACCTGCAATTTGACTATTTTATTACGCGTACTTAATCCGAATCATATATAAATTATCGAAAAATCGAACGATAAAGCATCGGACAAAATATAATTGAACTTTAAATATTTTTAAAGAAATGATTATTGCTTATAAAGGGATAGAAAGATTCCGACAAAATAATAATTTACAATTTTGATTCCTGTCACTTCGATTATCGATTAAATGTGTATACGTCACGCGAAATATGCACCTCGAAATTTATCGTTGCGATATAATTACGTATCATTTAAAGTTTAAAGTATGCAAAAGATAATTAATTATTTATCATATTAAATTATTTCCCGATACTTGTCACGATCGCGTTTCGAAAGGAATTTGACAGTGTTACGAGCTCTACTACCTCACTGTCCGAGCGTCGCTGTGCGAATGATAAAGTCGCAAATCATAACACGTTAACAATAGCGCCCCATTGTTTACGCCGCCAAGGTCGCATACCATATATGTTATTGATAATTCACAGCCGAAATTATTTTGCGTACTATGACGTATATATACAAGCGGAATATTAAATCATAAAATATTTTAAATTATGAATCAATTATTTAATAAATGCTTAATATATTACGGAACTTATTGTTATGTTAATTACTCGGACCTATGATTTGACTATTTTATTGTGCGTTCTCAATCCAAATCATATATAAATTATCAAAAAATTGAATGATAAAACATCGAACGAAATATAACTGAATTTTAAGTATTTTTAAAGAAATAATTATTGCTTATAAAAAGATAGAGAAAGAGAGAAAGAGAGAGAGAGAGAGAGAGAGAGAGAGAGAGAGAGAGAGAGAGAAAGAGAGAGAGAGAAAGATCGCGACAAAAGAATAATTTATAATTTTGATTGCTGTCAGTTCGATTCTTGATTAAATGTGTATACATTACGTGAAATATGCGCCTCAAGATTTATCATTACGATATAATTACGCATTATTTAGGATATGCAAATATAATTAATTATTTATATCAAATTATTTCCCGATACTTGTCACGATTGCGGCTCGAAAAGTAATTTGACGGAATATCTCGCGCTCTACTACCTTACTGTTCGAGTGTCGTCGCGCAAATGATAACAAGGCCGTAATACGTAAACAATAGAACCCTATTGTTTACGCCGCCAAGACCGCATACCATGTTGTTGATAATCCGTAGCCAAAATTATTTTGCGTACTATGACGTATATACAAGCGAAATATTAAATTATAAAGTATTTTAAATTATAGATCAATTATTTAAATTATTTATATATTACGAAGCTTATCGTTACGTTAATTAATCGGACCTGTGATTTGACTATTTTCTTACGCGTACTTAATCCGAATCATATATAAATTATCGAAAAATCGAACGATAAAACATCGGACAAAATATAATTGAACTTTAAATATTTTTAAAGAAATGATTATTGCTTATAAAGGGATAGAAAAATTCCGACAAAATAATAATAATTTACAATTTTGATTCCTGTCACTTCGATTATCGATTAAATGTATATACGTCACGCGAAATATGCACCTCGAAATTTATCGTTGCGATATAATTACGTATCATTTAAAGTTTAAAGTATGCAAAAGATAATTAATTATTTATCATATTAAATTATTTCCCGATACTTGTCACGATCGCGTTTCGAAAGGAATTTGACAGTGTTACGAGCTCTACTACCTCACTGTCCGAGCGTCGCCGTGCGAATGATAAAGTCGCAAATCATAACACGTTATCAATAGCGCCTCATTGTTTACGCCGCCAAGGCCGCATACCATATATGTTGTTGATAATCCGTAGCCGAAATTATTTTGCGTACTATGATGTATATACAAGCGGAATATTAAATTATAAAGTATTTTAAATTATAGATCAATTATTAAAATTATTTATATATTACGAAGCTTATCGTTATGTTAATTACTCGGATCTATGATTACTATTTTATTACCCATTCTTAATCCAAATCATATATAAATTGTCGAAAAGTCAAACGATAAATGGGACAAAATATCTTTACCTCTAAGTATCGATAGAAAAATAATTATTATTCGTAATGATCGCAACAAAACGATATTATAATTTAGATTTCTGTTACTTCGATTCTTATTTTAATAGAGATTCTTACTTGTATTTTATCGACTTAAGAATAATATTTTAATGGATTAATAAGATTTTTGCGATTAAAATAACATCGAACACAACATAAATCGGATAATTTTTAACTAAACTAATAATAAAAATTTTGATTACCATATTTAATTAAAAATCATCTCTGGTGTATGTCATGTTTGATATTATTTTAATCGCAAAAAATCATTAATCCATTAAAATTATTTTCAAACCGGGTAAAATGCAAAATATAAAAGTTTTATTTTCTATGGTAATATGACACGTATATACTTGTGAAATATTATAATAAAGGAAACTTTTTAATGATACATATATTATCTCGTTTGCTCTTTACTCGTTCTCGCTCTCGCTTTTGATGACATCAGAGATCTTTACTTATCTATAATAATAATTTATTTATAATACTCAAGAATCTTATGTAATAAAAATAAACATTTATGTTTTATTTTAAAAAGTAATTTTTTGAAAATAATTTTAATAGATTAATGAATATTTTTAATTAAAATGATATGAAAAACACGATTCAATTCGGATAATTTTTTTACTTAGAAAATTAATTTAAGAAAATTTATTATCTCACACGCGCAATATATAAAAATACTATATACAAAAATAACTTATTATCGCTGTCCGTAATATATACAATACTAAGATATGGCAAAACATCAGGCGCGCAGCTAATAAAACGTTAATAAATTCGTAATATTTCTTCGCAATTTTGATCTACAATTATGGATCAAAAAGTGAATCTGGCCATGTAGTTCCGCCGGTTGTGAAATGGATCTAGTTGACGCTACTGCACGTGTTAGAAAAAGCGTTATTATTAGAAACTGCAGCATGATCCCTTTCAGGCTTCTCTCTAGTTAAGATACGTTCGGAGATTCTACACGTGGGTTAGAGTATCTTTGAACTAACCAATCAGGACAAAGAAATTTTGGCTCCTTTTCTTCTGATTGGTCAATTAAACTTTACTATTTTATTCCACGAATAGAATTTTTTTAAACGCATCCCTGAAAATGCTATTCGTGTCGCTCTTTTAATTATTTCGTGTCTTATGGATGATTGATTTAAAATCATTCGGAAGGCACGCGATATCCGAAAGAAAGAGTAACAAGAAGCAAAACAAAAGCGATATTATATCGTGTTCTCTAAGAAGAGATTCGTAGGAGAAGAAGCGCACAAAGAACAATGGCTTATAGACAAATACTGCGTTCTGATCTCCAGATTCTTCTGGATAAATATAGAGAAATACGCGATGTAAGTGAAGAATTGTATCTTCTATGCCTGCTTGTAAAAGCAGATATTCCGACTGATTATTCATAATCGATAAGTTTGATCGATATAGCTTGGATTTCCGATACACAAAATAGAGATACGCAAAATTAATTCCTTAAAAAAATTGAAAGATGATGAAAATTTAAAGGTAGATACATAAATAGCACAAAATTTCATATCCTGTTGTTATACTTTAATTCTCGATATCGTAATAAATTTTTTAAACTTTTATTACCATGATATAGATCTCGAAAATTTCTTTATTTTCTTATATATATATATATATTTTTTTTTTTCTTCTCATTAACATATTATACATATATGTTATGAGGTTTAGAAACGATACAATTTAATTTTAAAAATGATTTTGATAAAAGAATAAAAGATATAAAAGATCCTTTTTATGCGCGGCAGAAATATTCCGCGCTGCACGTTTTTTGCGAGATGCAGCAAAGATCCTTAGAATGCGAGCGCGAAGAATTGGAAAAGATGAAGAACAAATTTAAGAATATGCTTCGCTGGTTAATGAGACGCGAGGAACAGTACAAGGCATCCTTGGATCGCTTGGAAAAGGAGAACGAACAATTGCACTGTGTCCTAGCCGCTGCACAACGAGAACTTGAACGAGATGAACTCCAAAACAATGACAAAGGTAAAAAAAGCGTTCAATTTTTTTAAAATCTCGATTGTGTATAATATCTTTTCATGAACATAAATAATAGAAAAATTGTAATTAAAACTTTAGAATTTTTGAAATGCTTTGGCAAAAATACTTGAAGAGAATGTTGCAAGTCGATCTTTATATATATATAAAAATTATATATTAGAAAATTAATTACGTAAATAATATAATTTAAAAAAATTGTTACAAAAATTCACCAGAAAGAATAAACAAAAGAATATAAAAATGGAAACTAAAAATTAGTTTGGTGCAGTTTCTAAATTGCAGGACGAAATCGAGTTCTTGCGCGTGCAGGTAATACAGCTCGAGGATAAGCACAAACAACAATTAATATCCCAAGATAAACGTCATGAGGACGAGATTTTGAAATACAAACGTTTTTTGGATAGCGCCAACGCGAAATTGCTTTTGGTATTAATTATTAATTTTTTGTTATACGCGTTTCTTTATTCATTTAATAAATTTATCGAGATTCTCATTCTATAATATATGTAACAGAGAGAAAAAGAAAAAAAGAGAAAGAGATTCGTCGATAAATTGATAATTATTTATTTTGAGCGTAAAATTAAAAATTTTGTATGTCATATTCTGAAGTAAATATAATATATAATTTGTTTATCGCAAAGAAACAAAATGTACCTTCGAAAAAAATTCAAGGAACGAAGAATAGATCGTGGAACGAAGAACATCCTGCTTTTATAAATGATGAAAGTATGGAAAGAAAGACAAACCGAGCTGTCAAGTAAGAACAATTATTTTGTTTAAATTCGGTTTTTTTAACTTAGATAATTATTAAATTGCTATCGAGAATATAATTTTAATATCTGGAAATTTTGCACATTGAAAAATTTTATTACATGTAGAACAAAATGTATATAGAACAATTTATTAATAATTCCACGTTTTACTTAATTAATACTTCCACTTTTTTTAATATAGTTATATTATATTAAAAATATTATATATTATATCAAAAAATTTTTTTGGAAATTAGAAATTGATTAATTTTTAAGATTTGAAAATTCAAAAAGGAAAACATATATAACTATGTGATGGAAAAATATTAATAATATAAAATTACGATTTTTTTAAGATTGCCTGGTTTAGAGATTGTTAAACACGTCCGTAAAAGAAGAAAATTATTTCAAAAAGATGACGAAACTGTGATTGACATTATTTAAAGGTGACATTATTCGCAAATTATTATATATATATAAAGAATTTTAATTTCGATTACAATTTACATATTTTTAATTATATAATGTAAATGCGATATACATATATATATGTATGGTTTATGTCTTACGTAATGTTTTGAACGAAGAAAGTTAATATAATTACAAATTAATAAAATAAATTAACATAATACAATTTTTTAAATATATCTAATACTGTAACACACATACAAAAGCAAAACAGATATTTGTGAACTATCAATTAATAAATGATAATAACAATATTAAAAACGATTTAATTACAGATTTTTTTCGATTAGAAACCCTTAATTAATTAAAAGCTTTAATTGAGCATATATAATAGTATTATTTATGTAACATATCTCATCAAGTAATTCATCTCTTGTATCCATTTCTGATTCGAGAGAAGCCAATTCTTTTATTTCCTAATTCGACGATTGAGTGAATTCCAGCTGTTCGTATAATCGATTTTCAGATGACCGTATGTGTTTAAATGTCCAATATGAGGTGGGCAGATCGCTTCCGCTATATATCTGTCCTTATCTGTGTGAATTGCATATGGCAAACATCTTTCTTCTTGCGGAGGATATCTAGAAATTTCTTAAACAAATAAATTTTACCTGAATCAATAGAGGAAGAGACAAAAAAAGGAAGAAAAAAAGAGAGAAAGAGAATCCATATACAATTCAAAATTAATGATTATATTTCAATATATGTATATCTTTTCAAATTAATCTGAATATAAAACTATACACCAGTCAATCAATTCTCCAAAAATAAATGCTAAAAATCATGTTTTGTTATTGTTTTATAAATTATTACATGTTTTGTATCATTCGTACTATGCAGAAAAATTCATGTCGAATATAAATCGGAAAAAATATGAAAGATGCCATGGATATATTTTTACATTCTCTTTTCGTAAAAAAAAAAAAAAAAAAAAAAAAAAAAAAAAAAATCAAACTTTACACTTCACAAAAGCCTCGATCATTATAATACTCACCAAAAACAATTGATGTGCGCGTGTGAACGCTGCAAAATTCGCGCACGATTTAATATCTAGGAGAGAAAGTCTACACGATGAAAATTACAATTACACGGTGAAGATCGATTCGTATATTGATGTACGGATTCGCGCCCGAACACATCGCAACAGGGGATTCTTGCGACATCGTGTCGCGCCATAAGACATTATAATGTAACGACAGCACGTATAAAAACTTTCTAACGCGTTACGAACCATAGAAATCGTTCGATTTCTCGAGGTGCATTTCGAATGGAAAACTATGGAAACTGTCTGACCGTTCTGTTCTTTTTCTTTTCTCCAGTAGAGCGTAAAATCTGCAGAGTCGAACTCGCTATTTTCCAGTTACATATTGTACAATCACATTAGAGACTATATATTCGACAATTTTATAGTATCTGTGAAAGTATTAATGCACACATGTTCATTACAATTTAATTCCAATTGGAAATTTTCATAAAATGTCTCGGATCATTAAAGTAACGCTTAAGATTTTCATGTTGTAACGCGAAATTGTAATTTGAAACTTGAATTGCATTTTGAAGTTTACAATTGAAACATTAAATTTGAAATTCTACTAAATTTTTCGAACAAAAAACTAAAAAGTTGATAAATAAATGACATATTGTGTTACGGAGAATATATAATTTATTTTTTATTACAAGTAGGAATTTAGATATTTTTTGATTATTCAAAATTATATAACAATTTTATATTCAGTATTATATTCTAACAAAACAATAGCGAATAAACCGATACTTGCTATTTTGAAAAAATACAGTAAAAAAAGTTAAGCAAACATATTTTAATATATAAATAGCTAAAAGATATTTGTAAAAATGTCAAAAATCGCATATTAAAATATTAAATAATTTTCAGATGACTCTGAGCTAGTATAAACGAGCCTTACCGAATAATCCAGGCGTGTAAACCGGAAACGATGCAGTATAATCCATTCCCTCGTCCTCATAGATAGCTTGCTGATAATAGAAGCCATTGTTTGTTGGCTTAATTGGTCTACGGTACTGTTCCTGCGCGTATGGGGAATCATCGTATTCCGATTCTTTCAATGAGGATAAGGTATACCTGGAAAATTCGTTAAAAAACCAATTGATTAGCAGCGAAATTCTTAAATTATTATTGCATACATAATTTATATCTAATATTAATTGTTATATAATTGATTATTATTATTATTATATAAATGACATTAATATATTAGCGATTAATATAAATTAATAATAGATTAATAATTTCAAATGTGAATTGTATAAAATATAAATATTAATATTTGAATCTACGTTGTTAGAGAGAAGAGAGGCGCTGTAATTCCATATAGATTGAAATTGGTATGAAAAAATTTCTTTTCTGTAAATTATATCTTGCAAGATATATAGAGTGAGAAAAAGAACTTATATACGTTTGATATAATAGCCTAATGTGTAGTTGCGGATCCTTAATTTTATATGTCGGAGTTTCTCTCATGTATTACCAGTATTCCGAGAATGCTCGCGTATCGCGGGAGGAACGCTCGTTCGTAGGAGGACGTCGCGTTCGGCGCGGCACGTCGGCGATGCTATGACGGCGTAGGTAAGCGTAATTCTCCAGGTCCCACGGGTCCACGTAATGACGACTGCCATCATCGCTTCCGGAACTGCCGGAGGTCGATTTTCGGGAGTCGATCGAGCTCCAATAGATGGATGATTCCGCTGGCATTCTCTGTTTATTTTTCTCGCTCTACCTCGGAAATGTGATAAAGTTTTTTTGGAGAGAAAAATATTGTTAAATTCTTTTCGCGAATAGCATTTTTATATTGATCGAGTTTCCTTATGTAATATATTTAATCCATATATATTAATCTAAATATAATGACAATATTATTAAATTAATCGTCACGAGCATTGTATTTACTTTTAACGTCACAGTTATTAATTAATGTCTAATCAAAATCACTGTTTTTTCATTAATAACAAATATACCATACATATTTATTTAGAATCGAATTTTTTTTTCCATTCTTCCATATATTTGTTTATGAAAGATTATCTTACCTGGATAATTGGAAATCTTCTTTTTGCCCACGTTTTTCCACGTGAAATCTTTAAATAGACATATTGTAATTATTTATTACACTTAACAAATATTTAGTGAAATTAATTCATATTAATTCGACACTAATAATTAATCTCGTATTTAACAAGTCCTTTTCGTTTTCTCACTTTTCTATCTGTAAAAAATATTTTTCCACTTTTTTTCACATTTTCTTCAAAATAATTATACGTTATTCATATTATAAACACGAATATTTTATTTGTGTGTTACTTATATCTTTCATTATTATTAAATTCTTGTATGTTATATATGATCTCGATTAGATATTTACAGCTTTTTCGTAATACCGCGTCGATTTAAGTCTTTCTTCCTTGGTCCTTGTACAAGAGTTGCGTACGCTGCGAGTGCAGTTTTGCTTCTGCGGCCGCAAAAGCAGAAATATTTCCCGCTGCGCTCTTCTTATGGTGAAACCTCGCGTACACTTTCACGTCCGCATGCGAATCTCGTGGCCCAATCATCGTATTCTGAATTCTGAATCCCATAACGGATGATATATCGAGCGGAATTAGAGCACACACGTGTGTACTATTCAAGGCTACTTTCGACAACAAGTGCTCAAACTATTCTCTTTTCACGATTTAGACAATTTAATCATCTTTTATTTGAAAAGTAGAGAAGACCTCGTTACACAATTCGCATTCCGAATTTCGAATTATTAATCTTTAATTTGAAATACTAATAGACTTTCAAATTTTTCTCTCATGTTCTTAATTTTTTAGATGCAAAAAGTATTAAATTATATATACATATATACTTAAATTGCACTATTATAAAATTTGAGAATCGTTTAATATTTCATTTGTATGTAATTGTCAGATTCTTTAATCGTTGGGTTTTTAAATACATTTTTAAATCTTGCATTAAGAATGAAAGATTTTTTGGGATTAAAAGATTAGATGCACGATATGTATATATCTAAGTATATAAAATAACAACTTCAACATAATTTTTTTATTCATTCATATAATTTGTTCGCTCATCAAACAGAAAAAAGACATCCTAAAGAGATAGAAAGAATTGAGTAGAGTATTGACTATAAGGTTAAATAAAAAAATTATGCTATTATTAGGTACACTCTGGTTTGGTTTATACATAATAATAAAATAACTCTCTCGATATTCTTCGACAAATGTAGGAAGAAAAACTACATGTCATGATAATATCTAAATCCTCTAATCTTTATCTGGACTTACAGTAACAATCGCGTTTGTGTGCTTTTTCCTAATACTTATTCCCTTGTTCGATAATACATCAGAGTTATTAATAATAATATTTGTTCATCTTTGTTAATCTCTCTTTCTCTCCAGTTAATAGATTTTTCTATTTTTCAATATCTAAATACATGTCTAGACAGTTCTAAATTTTTGAATTCTACAATCCTTATAAATCCTAGATTCCTCAGGATCCTTAAATGTTTAAATCTTTGGATTCATGAATTCCAGAACACATTTTTTTAAAGAATCTTTTAAAGATCTTTTTAGATTTTCAGAACTATAAGTTCTATAATACCCTTAAGTTTTTCGATTTTTAGTTTGAAAGTTTTTATAAATCTTGAATTCTCTTTCTCTCTTAAATATTTTCTACTATAATATATAGAATACTTTTTGTGAAGTATATGCCAAATTTTGACACAAGTTTTGCGAAACTCTGTATGTATATGCGTGTGTATATGTTTGTACATATATCTATTATGATATAAACTTCAAACTTAAAATTCAAATTAAATATTGTAATCAGCGGCAGATTTATCGAAATAAAGTTTTTTAATTTCAGTACTCCGAAATATCAAGAGATTTTGATACATGTTCTTGGAACTATGATATTGTTCTATTCGTTTTTTCACAATTCCATTAAATAATAATTATATTAATTGACATAAAGAATATATGTATTATATTTTGTGCCATATATTGAAACAATTTTTAACTATAAACCAAAAATGTAAATTTGCCACTGATTATCGCCCACACATACACATATAATTCGCATGCGGAAAAACATACAAATAGAATAAACCGATAACAATTAGCATTTTCATTTTTTTCACAATTATGTGAGTAGGAGAAAAATTTATCAAATATAAATTTCATGGAAAAGTGGAGCGGCCATAATATAATTGTCCTCTTTATATGCAATTTTTGTTTGACAAATTTACTTCCTATACACATAGTTATGAAGATGTTTAAAATGCTAATTGATGTTGATTCATCTTATATATAAATTAAATATTATTTAGTAATCTCAACTTTTTTTCAACAGCACTCTGTTGTCATTATAAATAAAATACAGTTTCTTTTCACTGCTCTAAAAATTAATTAACAAGACCATAATTGTAAATCCAGATAAAGATCAATAACATATCACAGTTTCAGATTTATATTTGTTACGTATTAAGAGTGATGTCACACACTAGTAATATCTTTATCACCTATAGATTATGCACAATAACTGTTTTTACACCATCCAAACAGTAAGCATCAGTCACGTTTAGCATTAAATTGTGCCGTAGAACGAAATACAAAAGCTCGACAAAGAAATCCACAAGTAATCTCAGACAGATTGTTTTTGTTGTTTCTCAAGCCAATTCTTGTCTATTGCTCTTGTTCATAAATAAACGTATAGTTACAACTATGTCACAGGAAATTTTGAGACATCGACCATGATTATTTCTCATCTGGTCTGATCGAGTAATAACGAAGCTGCCATTTCCACATCATACTTAGTCTGCTTCAAAACGCTTTCGCACTGTTGTTTATTAGCCAAGCCCAACCTACAATAAATTAAATATTATTTATTAATTTTTAATATAAAAAAAATGGATTGCATCATATATAGTTTTCTTCTGTTTTTGATACATTATTGCAAGTGCCTTAAAGAATCTATGAATTTTGATGATGACAAATCTGTGTCTATTGTCAATAATATCTATGTATAATCTATATAACTGTAATATATATAATGTCGAGTCATAATGTCTATTTTACAGCAAAATAATCTCGTACCACTAAATCGATTCGTAAAGTATCGAAGTACTTACCTCACGAGACTTTCGACTTTCGCCTGCCTATCTTTCGCGATCTGTTTAGCGGCTTGATTCGTGTCCCAGCCGGTCGCCTGCAATGCGGCTAGTACCTCCTGCTGCGATGCGTCCACGGCCTCCTTTTGCACCTTCATAATCCTGCTTGCACGAAACTCGTCACTCAGCGACATCACCAATTGCTGGGAAGCCGCGGTGAGCGGAGGACTAGTACCGGTCTGGTGTTGATTGACTTGCAACAGATTCACTTTGACGGCTCCCAGATCGTTCGTCGTCGTTGATCCAGATATATTTCTTGCTGATGAAGAGGTTTCAGTTTGCAGCAGATTAGACAGTCCACTCAAATTGCACTTGGTTGTAGAAAAATGGTTTTGCGTATAACCATTTTGATCGGATTTAAGCGGGCTCCAGGACGGAGGGGGAGGTGGATTATAAATTGGTGGC
Organism: Polyergus mexicanus; assembly: GCF_030449975.1. Taxonomy (NCBI): domain Eukaryota; kingdom Metazoa; phylum Arthropoda; class Insecta; order Hymenoptera; family Formicidae; genus Polyergus; species Polyergus mexicanus. The sequence continues at coordinate 4,656,950 of NW_027223324.1, forward strand.
TGTTTCAGATAAGGACTAAAGTCGCAAGAGTGTCCCTGAACAGGCTGATTTCTGCCAATCATCGTCTTTTGTTGTTGTTGATTGCTAGTTATTTCCTGAGCGTAATTTTGGCCCGACTCCCCGCTCAGGTTATTAGAATAGTAATTTCGCAGTATATTCTGCTGAACAGTCTTATTGTATAGAGTATTGAATTCGTTCTGAGATAACTGCTCTAGATTAGGTACCTGTAAAATGTTTAGAATCGTTTAGCCTAAAAGACTTATTAAACATTTGAGTTTTAAATTTATTAGATTTTAATAAATATCGTTGTACATGTTATTGTTGTACGTTATTATTTTTTTATATATTGTTTAATTCCAATTTTGCAATTATCTTATATAATGTTAAAGAAAAAAGTGTGTTCTTTCAAAATCTATTATATAATCATTAAAGTTACATACCGTTTGTTTCAATTCGGCGTATACTTGTTCGGATAAAAGCGTAGCAGGCTTCAAATGTTGCAACTGCTGCAAATCATTCTGTATATGAGCGATCTTATGAGCATTACTCGTACCGGACGACATTGGCACATTCTGAAGAGAGATTTGATGCGAAGCGAAGCCACTCTGATTCTGCAAGTAATTCTGACTCATCGTCGGACAAGCCTGTGCTTGATTGGTGGAAACGGTCTTGGAGATATTGCAAGATCCGTACAGAGAGGATTCGCTCGCACTATTACCAGAAACATGATTGGCGGTTTGAAGCAAGCTAAGAGCAACGCTCGATGCATTATAATTCTGGTTACCGGTTGACGAAGAAGCCTGCGTTTGATTCAAGCTCGCTTTAGAAGCAGTCACGACATCGTATTGAGGATCGTTTGTAACACTATTAGTGGCAACCTGCAGCAAATTGAAAACACCCTGGCCAAGACTCGATGAATTTTGAAGATAACTTTCAGTGTTTGCTGAACAAGCTTGACTTTGATTAAACGTGGCCTTGGCAACATTGCAGGGACCATGTTGAGCCTCGTTCGTGCTACTATCGCCAGCAATGTTGCTGGCAGTTCCGTGAAGCAGATTGATATTACCCTGATTGATATGCGTCGTACTTGGAGATTCAATATGATTGGACGAAGAAGGTTGCGACTGGGTAAAGATGGCCTTGGCGACATTGCAGGGACCATGTTGACTGTAATCGTTCGTACTGCTAGTGGCAATGTTGCCAACGGCTTCTTGAAGCAGATTAGCGCTTCCCTGAGCTACTGGAACGGGCGTTAACGTCTGACCTCCAGCAGCCAAATCGGTCAGACAGATGTTTTGCTGCTGCTGTGACAAAGTCTGCGTTTGCTGCCAAATTTGACCCACTATGGTGTCAGTGGTCGACTCTGACATGCGTTGCTCATCCTTGGGACGCGGTCTTTGAATGTTCGTACTTTTTAACTGCCAAGAGTTTTGTACTTTGCTAATGGATGGTGCCGACGAGAAAGATGCTCGACGATCCGTCGTCATTACAGGCGATTTTGATTTCTTGTGCGGCGGAGATTTCAATACTGGAATAACCGATAAAGATCTGGCGGCGTCTTCTACCGTCGTTGAGTGCTGCTGAGTCGACGCAGAACCCTGTCGCAACTTGTCCTGCGATGAGCAACGCAAATAATTCGCGTTTCCCGATTCCTGGTTTTCTCCACCATTGGCAGAATTCGTGTTCTTTGTCGCCTCCTTCTCGCCTAAATGCTTCTCTAGCTCGGCCAAGAAGCCAGGATCCAGCTTTTTCGTGACATTGGCACTGGAGTTGGAATTTAGCGATAATTCGTTCATATTCCGTGCGAGCTCGTAATTGGATTTTGGCTTAGACGGACTCGTATTTGGTCCAATGCAAGGAGGAGGCGGTGGAATTGGGACGGCTGCACATGACGAGGCGGACTCACCGCCGGAGACGTTAGCGTACGTCTGCGCGATAGAAGAATTCCGTAGATCCTCCGGCCAGGTAGACCAGTTCGATCCACGAGGGCTAATTTTATCTATCTCGCTATAGTGACTCGCATTGTTACCTTCCGCACTCGTATTCACGTTCAAATTTACTGCATCCTGCCGACACTCCTTATTCAGATTTACCGAGTACGAGCGAGCTTCCTGAGAAAATAATAAACAGAACAAAATGATATAGAAGTAATATAGATAATTAAAAGAGTTGAATGCCAATTATCATTATAACTAATTTGACGAATTACTTGGAAAAATTATTTTTTAAAAGATGAAATATATATAGGACTTCCAATATGCCAACGTACCTCTACATCAGTAGAATCAGCAACGAAACAATTCGCGGTGCTTTGAATGTGATCTCCCGTCTCTTGATTGTCCACATTTCCGTATGTCTGCGTCTTCATATAGCGACTTGCGACTTCAACGGGCACATGACTATAATATCGCGAATGTGGCGGTTTCATGAACACTGCGGATGTATCAAAGGGATCAGAATACGCGGGATCCACGTTACCGGGAAAGTTTGCGTACGTTCTGCCCTCCTCGTCCTGCCAGGGAAACTTCTCACCGTCGATTGGCTCATCTAGAATGTTGATCACTCGCCTGCATGCGACCTCCTCCTGCGCGCTCGTGCTCGCCAACTCCTCGGCGGACAAGTCAATCAAGTTACTCTCTTGACTGACGCTCGAAGTAGATGATGACTGCGAGATCTTGACCGGACTCGATCGAATATCGTTGCGCAGCTTCGTATAATTGAATTGCTTTCTAGTACGTGGTGTACCGCAAGAAAATCTTTTCTTTGTCTGGTTGTCTGCCGCGGTCGCCACCAATACGTCCGGAGGATCCATCGGATTCCTCAAGTAAACATCGTCGATATAAACAGGGCTACCCCAGCTCTTGCCGAAAGGCGCGCCATGTCCCGTATGGATGAACGAGTTTTCCAACGGCTTGCTGATGTCCCCCGGCTGTTTCCGACGCATCGGATCGACCAGGCAGCGCGGAAAGTGCCCCACCTGAAACGTTCGCTGGTTCTGGCCCTTCCACCAGTAGTTCTCCGGTCGCCCATCAATAATTGCGATCTGGTCTCCCGGTTCAATGGACATCTTGCCAGGCTCTTCAAAGGCGGTTAGAGCCTTCATTACAGATGGCACCATGCCTGTCAACGATTCCTTCAATGAGGCGAACGTTGGCCTCTCCGAAGGTTCTCTCGCCCAGCAACGGAGCATCAACTCGTACATAAATGGAGGCGTCGCTTCCGGCTCGTGAAGCCGCTCGCCCTCGCGATCGATCTTTCGCAGTATCTCGGAACCGTTTAGGCCTAGCCAGGGTTCCTCACCAAATGTCAGCATCTCCCACAGCGTCACACCGAACATCCAGACATCCGACGCGTGGCTGAACTGTCGAGACTTGAGAGACTCGGGAGCGCACCATGGAAAAGGCACTTTCTTATGTTCGGTCATGACGTAGCAATCCTCCTCTTGGGGAAGCGCTCTCATCAGTCCAAAATCACCGATCTTGACTTTGTCGACCGTACTCAACAGGACGTTTCTGCATGCCAGGTCGCGATGTAGAAAACGCTTTGCCTCCAAATACGCCATACCTGTGGCGACTTGCAGCGCATAATTACAAAGAGTGAGAATTGAGATTCTGCCACACTGCTGCCGCAAGTGGTCGAGCAAAGCGCCTAATGGCGCAAGCTCGGTCACCATCATCATCGGCTGCGATAGCACCACACCATACAGTCTAATGAGATTATGATGATCCAAGGTATGCATCGCCTGAACTTCAGACACAAAGTCTTCTATAACACTTGGCTGCGTAAGAGCGTCCGCCTTTAAGACTTTTACGGCGACAGGCAGAGTTCGTCCAGAGGGGGAAGTCCATTCCCCTCTTCTAACTACACCGAAGCTTCCATCGCCCAGTTTAATGGACAATACTACATCCTTGTCCTGTATGAGACATGTCAGTGCCGAGTTAGTTTCAATAGGCTGTGAGGCTCGCTTGCTGCTCTTACTGCTACTACCGGGTTTAATTTTGGTGATCAGAGTTTTCTTCCATTGAGTGCTCCGTCTCTTCTTCACCGCGTCTAGCAGGCGCCTGACGCCGGGTTTGCCGAGACCGATCTTCTCCAGATCTTCCGGTTGAACATAATCAAAGTGATGCAATCGAGTGATCTGTAGATCATCCCGTATTCGCGTGAAGAACTGAGAGAGCTGCACATCGTGCAATAGCTCCTGAAGCCACTCTGTACCCTCCTCCTCTGCCATGATAACTATAGTGCTTCCTTGCTCACTGAGATATCCAACACTCTACAAATGTGTATATACAAATGTCTTTAACATATATATATGTAGAAATCTAAGAAAGTTTTCAAAAAAATTTCTCACTTTTTTGTAATATTAATTCCCTCTTATAATTTAGGAAAAAAACATCTATTTATCATATAAGTACATTAATTTTAATAGAACATCTACTTTAGATTAAAGATATGATTTCGAGAAATGAGAAAATATAAGATAAAACAAATTTTTTGAAATTAAAACTTCTTGTATAGTTCTTTAAAATATGTTGTACGCTTGCAAATACTTCAATATTTTATACATCTAGAACTAATATGAACATAGCTTGAGATACTAGATAAAGAATATTTTATAATTAATATTAACAAACAATTCCTTTTACTATCTATTTCCAAGAATAGCAATGATTAATCACATTAGATATCGCATTCAACCGATAAGTTTCTATATCATGGATTCTTATAACTTTATAAGCAAAATTAAAGGATGTGTAATAACTTTATATATTTGAGTATTTTGTAAATTTAGATTTTTTATCTTATTAATTGACTAGCGATTTATATCCCAAGATTTAATTTTTGGGATTATCGTTCTTCAATTCACACTTTAATATTGAAATTTTGATTTTTTTTATATGATAATATTTCTTATTTTTTAGATTTAAGAACTTTAGTATCTTAGATATTGTGTTGGAATTTTAATTCTACAAAATCTTAATCAAACGAACAAACCGTCTACAGTCTATCAGATTGATAACAGATTTGAGCAAAAGTTACAGCAGAGCTTGTAGATATAATAATATATTCATGATAGAAATCAAGCAGAAATTATGTTCAATTTGCGCCATCACTTTGCTGTCAATCTATTTGATAAATTCTTCAATTCTTATCATCAATCAGGCTGTGATTTGCTTCCGTTGTCATATTCTGTTGGCAAATTTTACTGTATTTCTGTCAGTATCTTGCTAACAATCTTTTATAAAATAAATTCCTTATCAGATCCGTTATCAGAATCTTTTTTCTGCCAATAAATTTCGTAGTAGAAACTTTACAAGAGACTTGTTCTCGACGTAACTTGGCCTAAAAAATTCTATCCTCTTTGATTCTTACTTTATACAAAAGCTGCAATAGTTAATGAGACAGGTTAATCTCCCAGTCCGTGACAGTTTCCCTTTGTACCTCCTATAGCAATAAAAAGCTTGCGATAAAATAGCCGAGATAGTACTAACCTGCGGATCTCGCTTTTATCATCTTCATCTATCTCTGTCCGGGCAGCGTCGAGGATCACCCCGAGGGAAAAAAGAGAGAAACCGTCGACGCTTGCAACAAAGCTTCTTATTCGGAACGGATTTGCCGAAACGTCGCTCGCTTCAAGGCGCTCGAGAGCGGCCTTCACTCTGTCGGAACCCCCGACGACGCGCACTTTCACCTGACAGTTTTCCAGCGTGATGCATTCTCCAACGATCGCGTCCTAACCTAAAAACCAGCGGTCCCCTTGAAAATTAATCTACGTACGCGCACTCGCCGATTGTCATGAAAGAAACTGCGCGATCTAATGAAACGTCGTTGCAGTTTGCAGTTTCGCTTCCGCGGCTTCCAACGATCTTGCACTTGCACACAAACGAGACGAGAGATTAGAGCAAAGGGGAGGGGGAAGATGAAAAAAGAAAACAAAAAAAGCGATCAAAATTGAATAAGTTTCACTGTGTGTATGCGTGTACGGCAAGTCGACGCGCGAGACGGACTGCGCATGCGTGAGGCGGGTCGTGACATGCGCGGCGATGTCAAGGATTCTGTTCTCTGTAGCTGAACTAGTTCAGAGCTTATCTTGTCTTGATGTAAGTGCTGAAAGCGTTTGATCGATCAATTAGGATAAAAAATCTTTGTCCCAATTGATCTATCAAACTTTTAGTATTGAAAGACGGACTTTCTGTTTGCGCATGCGCGTCGAACATAATATTCATTTTTGATTGGTCAATAAAATTCAATTTTGTCCAAGTAGATTTTATGTGCTTTCCGATTCACGCATCATGCGAATAATACATCATTTATTCTTGTTTAACATTTGGTAAACAATAAGGATAAAGAATGCATCATACACATCATGCGTGAAACGGAAATACCTTTTGAAACGCAACCTGGATTAGACATTTTCAGATCGGGCGCATCGCATCTAGATATTTCATAGTTCGTGACTGTTGCGCGAAAACGGCGCGATGGACGAGCGGCGCATGCGCGGTAAACGATCCGGGCGCACCGGGCTGAGCGCGCGTCTGCTAACGCGCGCGCGACCGCGCATGCGTCGGCGGCATTTCTTCCTTCTCCCACGCCACTCGGAACTCGGTCGCCGTGTGTCGTTACTCGCGCGTGGAGTTGGAGACATTTCTCTTCTCTCTCTCTCTCTCTCGTGAAAAATCGTCGTGCGCGTAAGTGCGTGCGTGGCGTGCGTTTCGATGATAACAGGGAAAGTCTTGACATGTGTCGGATCATCGCGTGCGATCGCGTACGCTGCATGGGTATATAATACATAGACGAAAAGAGGATACGACAACGACGACGACGCTCATCGTCAGCGAGCGGGCAAACGGCCGGATCCAGGATCGAGAGCGACGTGTACACTGACCGCGGGGTACGCGATTCACGCGCGGCGCATCGTCGTAGAGTGAGTACGACAGTGAGTAGAGTGTTCGCGATCAACATCGGAGAGCGTGCTTTCTTTTGCCGAGTGACCGGAAGAGAGTGCGCGTGCATTCCTCAAAGTGACGTACGAAGCGGCGAGGGAGGGGGGGGGGGGGGAGGGGGAAAGCGACGAACGCCGGCAACGCGCTCGCGCGCTTCTCGCTTTTCGCCCCGCGTCCCTATGAATAATATTCGGTCTATAGTTTTGTCTGTGTGTGTGTGTGTATGTGTGTATCGCGAGAAAGGGATAGGACGTCCCTTCGTAAAGGAAGACAGCAGCGGTAGAAAATTGGGCAGAATCTTCTCGGCTCGTTGACCCGCATGTCGGCTGAATCACGCGAATTCGGATCAACCCCGAGCATCATCCTCATAGGTACGTAACGTAGCTGCGAATGATACCTATGTATATGGGCGTAACGAGGGGAGGGAAAGGTGAAAGGGCACGGGAAGAAGATTCAAGATACTCTGCCGATGGGGCGGGGGGGGGGGGGGGAATCAACGACTCTGAAGTTTTCTCGCGATCTATCTTTGCGCGCGGGCTCTTATTTTATCCTTTTTCTTGGGGAGGGGGGGGAGGGGAGGGATTTTAGAGCGAAATAAGAATGAATAGATAGACTAAATATTATTGGTATTGATACGAGAATCAATATTACGTTGCATTAATAAAAGACTTCTGATTACGTAGATGGATACAATATTAATGATTTGCGTTCTCTATAAAAATAGAAAGAAAGATATTTTTCTACGTATAAAGATCATTCGATTTGTCATATCCATGACGCTTAAATGTTAAACAAAATCTTTCATTTAATCTGTTTATTTAATTTATTTATTCTATCGACGAATAAACATAAAAATATAACATAATTAGCGTTCAATTGCGCTTGTATATTCACGCTTTATATTTTTTGTACCATTCTATACGTGTTGTATGTTTCATACAATACATTTTATATATTGTTGTATGATTAATATGATTATACACTTTATATACTATAAAATTAAAAAAATATATTGTTTTATAATTAATATTTTTATTAAACAAAAATATAGTAACAATTTTATATATATATACTTTCAAAATATTTCTTTCCCTCCCTCCTCTCTCTTTCTCTCATATTATATATAAAATATAATATATAAAACATATAATATATATATATATATATATATATATATATATATATATATTAGAATTTAGTATATAAAAAATATAAAGCGTGAATATGTAATCGTAATTAAATGCTAATTATTAATAATGAACTGAGATTACATATAACATGTTTTCTTATATGTTTATCAACATATAAGGAAATTTGTAACGTATAATGTAACAATAAATTTATTATTAATATATAATATATGATTGCATGATAGTTTCATATCGATGGCGAGGAAAGTCGTGGAAACTCCGGCGTATCCGCGTGAGGAAGGAATGCATACGATAGGGAAATAGGCGAAGACAGCTCGTCGTTTTCCGACTCGATAAGCCGTGAAAAAGCTACCGTCCGATAAAATCGAACGCGCGGTCAAGCGTAAGGTGCTTCACGGACCGACTTTTTCTCCTTCTGTCACGTGTGAAATAACACGGCTGTCACTCCCGCGCGCGCAAAGCGTCAAAATCTGGCAAAACCTTGATTTTGACCACGTATTCCTCTTCCCGATGGCCGGAACGTTGCTCTAAATTTAGAATCCTTATCTGTCCATCGATCATCCTCTATGTCGAATCGTCGAACGACATAGTCCCGTTTGTTTGACATAATAACATACGTTCGCGCGAACGACAAGTCGCATCCTCTCGCGCGTGTTAAGAAAGTTTAGAGACTCGGTGGATCCAGGAAAAGAGACTTAAGGTCTATGCACATTATATATATATATATATATATATATATATATAAGAATGTTTGATATTATGTATATAAGGTGCTTTTTACTTAACGACGAAAAATCGACTTCCATGATTGCTTTGACTAAAGATCGATTAATGGATGATTAAGAGTCATGAGAAAAATCAATAATGTTATTTCTATTGTATTATGTACTATGATTATATCATTAGAAAATTTCTCGTTTATTATTCTACAAATATTAATCGGTGATCAAGTTAGTTGGAATTTTGTCAGAAGAGTCGAGTGTCGCGTAAAAAATCGAAAGCTATTATAGTGTGCAACATGCTTTATAAGGAAGATCTGGACGGATCAAAAAAACGTTACGTCAAAAAATTAATAGATCTAATACATCGCGATTCATGAACTTTACATTGTCTGCATACACGAAGCAAATATTTTTTTTTTCTTTCTTTAAATATAAAATTAATAATTGACTCGTGAGTTAAAGTAAAGATTTTTGCTCTGTAGAATTAAAATCTTTATCTTCGCATGAATTTTTTTATTGTACATTTACTAAAAAAAATTTTGAGATTGTATTATATTCTACACAGGACAAATCTTTCCTTCAATGTATAAATCAATTATTAATTTTATATTTTAAAAGATTAAAAGTGTGTGTTTTTTTTTTCGCGCGATGTCAAATTCATGAATCCCGAAATGTATTAGATTATATTTCATAATATCTGATAATATATATTTAATAATATTATATTATATTAGATACTAGATTCAATAACTTTTGACATATCTCATCCGTTCGGTTCCTCCGGAACTAATCGGTTCGCGTAAGAATCCACGTGCGATCGGGACGGCTCGAGTCCCGCGATGAACAAGATAAAAACGCGACAGAGAAATTTCTCTCTCTCTCTCTCTCTCTCTCACCTAATTAAAAACCTACGCGCAAAGATGTGCGAAGTATATGCAAGCGCATCTAGAGACGCGAGAAGCTGCGCGTCTCGGTACATATATTTCCCCCTTCCCCTCCCCCAACATTCCCTCGAGGTTCCAATGGCAATCGTTCCCGCGAGAGATGCGTGCGCGAGAAACGCGGTCGCCGAAAAAAGAAAAAAAAAAAAAAAAAATCTCGCGAGCTATCCGTAACCAGCGGCGCCGCTGCCGCCGCCGCCGCTGCCGCTGCAGCCGGCAGTGGGGACCCTGCCGTCGAAAAATCGATTTCCCGTAGGGCGTAAGGGCGAACGAGCGACCGGGAGGACGGCCAGTGGTAGAAGGGAACACGTACGGATACGAAATTCGGGAAAATCCGCAAGGTACTAGAAAGAGAGAGAGAGAGAGGGTAGGAGCGAATGCGCGGGCTCTGTGTACCGTCGTTGATGCTGTGCGATAAACCGATACACGGAGCGAGGAAGATCGAGAGAGAGAGAGAGAGGGGGGCGGGAGGGTAGAGAAATTGGTTTTCTAGCCCGCGTTCTCTCTCTTCTCCCGATGCGGCCGCCCGTGTGGGTGAACGGCTAGCGTGCGGTCGTAGTAGCGGATTGGGTGGGGAGAGAGGGATGAGAGGAGAAATAATTAATGTGCGACCGTTCCTCTCTCTCTCTCTCTCTTCCCGTATCCCCGCCTCACTCGCGCGTCCCATTCCCCCTTCCTCCTCCTTCTCCTTCTCCTCCTCTTCCTCCTCGACCGACCTACCTACTCTACCTACGGATCTTGCACCGCTACCGCTACGCTTAAGCTACTATTGTGTCGGGACGCTACTTCCGAGGCGTTCAAATTGAAATTTTTGAATCGCGCAGGAGAGGAGGCCTCCACGGAGGGATTCGGGAAGAAGCGGCCACGCGGAACGACCGCGAGATTGCGATACGCCGGGTACGCGGGAAAGTGGATAGGAGGGTGGGGGGGAGGGGTGGAGTACGGGATCGTCGCGGGTGAACGTCGTCGCTCTTTCAATCGACGGCATCCTCGTCGCGAGGCTCGCGTGTCTTCTTTCCTTTCCTTTTTTTTTTTTTTTCGTCCGATCGTCCTTAAATTCGCAGAAGTTAGGTTAGGACAGTTACTTCCGCAGATATCGGCGATCGTGCTCCCTCCTCTCTCTATCTTTTCCCCTCCCTTCCCTACCTTTCTTCCTCGCGTCTCTCACGCTAGTGGCGTCGTCTCCCCGTTACGGATGCGTTCTTTGGCTATCGCGCGTCTCGTATACGGGATTCCATCGCGTCGCCGCTTAATAAGCGTAGCGTTCGCGAGCCTTTCGACGCGCGATTAATTCGCGGATTCGCCCCACTGGTGGCAAGCGCGCGTACGCGAGACGTAAATTCGATAAACTCGGCCGTACGCGAGACGAGTACTCGTCGCCGAAACGAGCGGATGAGCACGCGGGCACGTTAACCGAGTGGCCTTAGCACGCGCTTTCGAAAACGGATACATCCGCGGATGAATCCTCCCGCGCCTGTTGATCGACCTTTTAACGCGTGCCTCGTAATTACAGAGTGACCCCACGATCGGGAAGAACGGAGGCCATGGATGCGGACGGAGATTCGGTTGTGGATTTAAGTATCAGGTAATGTTATGTATATTAATCGCAACCAAGTTTACCGTGTGTTTATTGTATATTTCTTTCTCTCTTTTTTTTTTTACGTACGATTTAACACACACGAAATATATGTAACTTGCATAAAATCGTGTCCCGCGATATGCGATCTTACTGTTGAAATTGTATAGTTTTCTAGAGCTCAAAGTATAGAACAATATACAATGGTAATTAATATCGTTTTTTTTATCCAAGTTTCTTATCAGTATCAAGTTATTATCGGTGCTTGCGATGGATGAAGAAGTTGTTACTCTTTACGAGTATACTTTTGAAACAATAACTCTTTGTATAAAACTTGTTTATGTCATACAAGATGAGAAAAATATTAATTCTCTGTTGTTTACCTGTATGTTTTTCAGCAGTAGTGGCAGGCGCAATTCCCCGTCCCTTTCAGTAAATTCTGGAGATATCCCATTAGATCTGGGGATTCATCTTCATGGCTCTCCTAGTCCTCCGGAGAACGATATATTAGAGGCTCGTAATATACAAAATGCAACACGAGGTATTTTGGCTCCTAAACGATCGCATGGGGACGAACGCAAGCCACGTCGTAATCTTAGACCTAGGATCGAAAGGAGCTATGCTGAAAGTCCCGATGAACCTAGGATGAATGGATATTTAAATGGAAATGCATCAGACAGCGATGAAGGTTGTCCTTGAATTACATTTTAGTTGTAAAAAATAAAAAGTAATTTATGGAGAAGTTTATTTTACTTATTATCCTGAATTATACACAGGTGAGATGCCTCCATTGCTGCCAATCAAGGAATTGTCATCAGATGAGCTGGCTGAACGCGAAAGAGTGCTGAGGAAGTGCAAAGAAGAACTCAAAACGGAAGAGATGAAATTGGTACTGCTAAAGAAATTACGTCAATCGCAACAGCTCAAGGAAAATATTGCGGCAGTGCCAAAGATTCCCAGCAAATTACCACCGCCAGTATCAGTGCAGCAAGTGCCCCATAGGTAAAGTTTTACCATGATGTTGTGTTTTAAAATGTCTCTCACATATTGTTCCATTAAATCTTGACGCAAATGCTTTTTCTTTGTTTTATATCACAGTGTGAGGAAAGCTCCGCCACCCTTGCTCAGAGGTCAACCTGCACCGAGCAGAAGTAGCAGTTTACACGCTCCGCCACCTGGCATGGTACTTCCTCCTACAGCTGGTCGAAATGCCATTCCGAGTACAGGAATGCCTCCAAATATGGTGATACCGCAACCTCCTCATCCTAGAGTGAGACCACCCTCTAATGTAGCAGCTGCGACTGTGTCAAGTTATCATGCACCGACGGATAGAACAGAGAGGTCCACGAAAGATCCAACACCTGCCCCTGCGCATCAAGTAAGTAAGGTAACAAATCATATTTTATTATTTTTCTTATAAGTCTTAAATATAACTTTAATTTGCACAAGGGAATAAAATAAGTTAGAAGTCGTTGAATCATCTTTTATCGAGTATAATTTTAAGAAAACATCTTACTAATACTTTCACTGCTAATACATCACTGATAATTATGAGCGATTGTTGTTCTGATCGGCCGTGAAAGTGTTAAATAATTTTCTCTAATTAAACGATATTATATATAATTCATTATTGTGTTTTTCTAAACACAAAGCTGCTTGCTGGATCGCAAGAAAATAAAACCACCGCATCTTTAAGCACACCTGTGAATTCAGAACAGGTATACTCATTCGTCGTAAATGTGTAACGTCTTTCCATCTGTTGTGTTGTTCTTTAAGAGCTATTAATTTTTTTTCCACGTTAATTATTTATATGCATTATGACGTTTTAACTAAGCTTTATTTTTGCTTATGCTTTTCTTTTCCAACAGCTCTTCTTGTAACAGCAAAGCTATATATAAAAAAGCAATATTATCTATAGTTTTTATTATAATACATAATATAACACGCAATATAGCTGAAATTTTACTAATACAATGCTTTATTTTCTTAGTATATCTACGTTATAATATGAAAAGATATTATGTATAAAAGAAAAATTAAATTGTAATTGCATGCAGTTACTGAATATTTTGGTATACATCGATATATACTATATAACACATAGCTCCTATTTGATATAGATGCTTATATATATATATATATATATATATATATAAATACTGAAAAATTATCAGATAATATATTTTTTAGTTCAAATTATTTAAATACAATTCTTATTTTATATGTTTGTATAATATTTCTTTCATTTGTTTATTTTTTGTGTTGCTATTAGGAGACTAGCTGTATATGGTAAAAAGTTTGTTTATCAAATAAAATATATTTTATATCTTTTCGTTAACTTAGGAGAGAACAACGCGGGACGAGACACCTGCTCAACGTCAAGCAGCTGCCAAGATGGCCTTAAGAAAGCAGCTCGAAAAAACATTGCTACAAATACCGCCGCCGAAGCCACCGCCCCCGGAGATGCACTTTGTACCAAATCCTTCCAATACGGAATTCATATACTTGGTTGGTTTGGAACATGTAGTCGACTTTATAACGAAGGAACCGGCTATACCACCACCTCCCGAACCGTTCGAATGCTCGCAATGTAAAACAGATTTCACACCCGTGTGGAAATGGGAGAAACCTATGCCCGGTGGTAAGAAAGATAGTCCTAGAGGGCAACATGCAACCTTCCAACGGCCCTCAGCAGGTCGCGATCCGAGGGTTATATGTGAACATTGTGTGACCACCAACGTGAAGAAAGCGTTGAAAGCAGAGCACACTAATCGGTATGTTTTTACGTATTGATACATATTAATAGTATAAAAAACTAATACTCTTTCTTCTCTAATTATTTAATAACTTTAACTTTAACTTTTGACGAATTGTGATAGCTAAATTGATTATTATGTATGTAGAAGACTCGACAAAAATTTTACTCAATTATATAGATAGATAATAATTGAAAATTAAATACACAGAGTAATAAAATATAAAAAGAACGATGCTATTATTATCTCTTGCTTGTAATGAATGCAATTTTGCATTGGTTTCACAGATTAAAAACTGCTTTCGTAAAAGCGCTACAACAAGAGCAAGAAATAGAGCAAAGATTAGCGCAGGCGGCATGTCCGAGTCCAGATCCTCCGGCTCCGAAACCAGTTCCTAAGGCGGCTACTCCTACGAGAAGAGTAGCCACGCCGCCTGCACCGCCGCCGCAGGTACCACCGGCGCCCACGTTAGCGCCGACACCTCCAGCGCCAAAATTACAAGAACATCCCTTGGTGAAACTGGCAGAGAGCGGGAAATTTAGTCCGCATCATGCAGCTGCCGCGGCAGCCTTGCAACAACAATTGCTCAGAGGTAGGAGCAAAGAATTTTATATAATAAAATTATAAAGTTCTAATTTTATAGATAAAATAATCATTCGTGTAAAGTTTTTCGCATAATGACATATTATAGTTATAATCCGCGAGAACTGATCTCTTCATGTGGTGGTTAATGTTACAGAATTGGCAAAGAATCCAGTGCCGGCTATGTCGCCACATCAACCGCTTCCCGCTCACATGATGCCGCATTTTACCTCTATTTTGTACCCCTATCAATTAGCAATGGCGCAGGCTGCGGGCGGTAAAGGTCTTGTAGAATTACAACGACAAGCGGCGGATCTCCAACGCCAGTATCTACTTGATATGATTCCGTCGCAAGCGTCCCAAGCGCAAGGCAATCAAGCACCGCCAAGAGCTCATCCGCACAACTGGAAAACGTAACCGGACGCATCTAAGGGATGATGTAACAGTAAATTCAAATAAATGAAACATTAATGAACGTGTGTGTAATGAAAGACTAAGGTGAAAACTAAGAGAGATCCAGTAAAGTGCGCGATTGGCCATAAATCCGTGCGCCTGGAATGGTTATGCTGTGTACCAATCGCAGCGCTAATGTCTCGGTTAAGGTGAAGCTCAACTTGATACATTGAAGGAATAAGAGACATTCGTTAGTATTGTATAAAGAATAATAACCGTTGTGAATATGTCAATTGACGTGTAAGTTTATTGTTATTCTTCCTTAAGGGTTAAGGTTTTATTTCCGTCACCGAAACACACACGTAACGTACGTGCGAATTCGGAATCGTGGCGACGTCGTTATTTAGTGCAGACCAACACTAGAACTTTCCACGATTGATATCGTCGTTTCACTTTCTTGTTTTTCTCCGATCTTTTCTTGAGGCATATCCATACGTTATTAGTTTCCGTTAACGTTGTTTAATTGAACAACAAATAAATATAATTGATTTAAACATGTCGACAAGCATATTATACGATATATTGAATGCGATTGCTTGGATTATAAACAACATGGATTTGCCTAACTAGGCGCTTTGCGCGAGCGCCATCCCTCGCTTGCGCTCGATCATATTGCACCACTTCCATTCTTTTATCCGCGCTCTTCTTTCTCTTGCGTTGTTTATAAAAACGCAGATTTTATAAAAAATACAAGAAACATTTTTATTGGTAAAGTATTATTTACTTGTGCATTTTAAACTACTACATCTCACGTTTTACGTATTTCTTCTCTATTCGATCGTCTTTATTACTTGTACGAAATAAGTGACACGTGATATGGAAAGCTGCAAAGTGCTCGTCGCTCGCGTGACGTCATAAGTTAGACAGCTCTTTGTTATATACAATATAATATAAAGAACCAAATAGATACTTGCAAGGCACTAAATAAACCGATGATAAATGTAAAACGAATCGGATGGTTAAGAATAAATAGGGATAATTGCGGAACTACGGAGAGTGTAACATGAGATGACGGTAAAGTGATGGAAAGAATCATTTTAGGCCCTTAGATAGTTAAGACGATCTTTTTGCCGCTGGTTTCAACGAACTTTCACGAGCCACCGGCAGTACCTGTACTATGTGTATATCTTATTATTTTCTTCAAATTGTATTTTTAAAGTGAGTTTAACGCAAAATAAGGCTGTAGCTATACATGAGAAAACGAAAAAAAAAAAAAGGGTTTTTGTAAGAAAGCACGTGTGAACAAGCCGGCATATGTGAAATGTATAGCAATTTTTCTCTCTCTCCTCTCATGATACATACGGCAGAATATGTATCGGCGAATTTCTAACGGAAAATGACACGAATGTCATTCGCGCACAAATACGATTTTTTTTTTTTATAGACCTTAAAAGTTGGGCCCGTGTCCTAGTATGTGCGAGGCGTAACGCGATTTAACTTGGACTATTTTTAGACGCCGAAAACTAGACTCGCGGACGAATAAAATATAAAGAAAGATAATTTTCGAGTTGAACGGCGCGCGATTGATTTCATGTCACACATTCGGTGTAAAGATATTTAAAGAGGATTAGAGGAGAGATTTTAATGAGTAAACAATTTTTTTTTCTTTCTTTCTTTTTTTTGCGGATTGTTACAACACGGCGACCGCCGGATTTTTATGACGTCCTATACTCAAGTCTGCACTTGAAACGAGTTAAAAGTATATCCGGCACTCTTGTCCCAGTAATAACAATTAATTACCAGTCTCCCCCTTTCCCTTTCCTCTATCACTAATAGTCTGATTTTATTGATTCTGAACTAATCGATCTTGGTCATACACATTTCCGAATCAATTAAATATATAGTACTATAGTCTTGATATTTCTTGGGATATATGATACACAACTTAATAAACTAAAATAGCGCATAATCATCTCTCTTTGTACTAACGTGATAGATTTTGAACTCGTACTTGATATACATGTACACCATAATAAGTCTACGATCGCATAATAGATCAAGATCTGTGTTTTTTGTGTAAGAGA
Source organism: Polyergus mexicanus (assembly GCF_030449975.1). Taxonomy (NCBI): domain Eukaryota; kingdom Metazoa; phylum Arthropoda; class Insecta; order Hymenoptera; family Formicidae; genus Polyergus; species Polyergus mexicanus. Next base: position 4,674,099 of record NW_027223324.1, read on the forward strand.
AAACGTAATAATATGTCGTCAACTATTATGTATCGTCATCGGGGCACTACCGTCGTCGTCGTTGTCGTCGTTATTCTAAGGTGAAATCCGGGAGCGAAATAAAAAATATGACACATGAATAAAAAAGGAGGGAAGCTTAAATGTACTTCTCTGAATAATATTTTGTATAATTTTGACAATTGAATAATTTATTTGAAAACCGTCTTAAGTAGAAAAGAAAAAATTAAAAATTTAAAGACAAATTATATATGTCTATTTAGGGGGAGAGGAAGTATTCTAGCAAAATTTTCACAATTTAATTTTATGCACTAATTCTTGAATTCTTTTTATACTACTTTTAAAGAAAATAGAGATTGTTTTCATAAAAATATATGTTGGTGTATGCAGTTTTTAATTAATTCTATCGCTGGATCGATTGTTTGTTTTAAAAATTACTTGCAATCTTTCAAATCTCTTAAGATTTGATTTCTTTTTGAACTTGACCAATGTTGAACAAGATGTGTATTCTCACGAATAACAAATACTGATTTTATATATATTGGTGAATATATAAAAATATGTAAAATACGTGTTGATACACATTTTCTACGAAAATATGTATTTGCAATGTTATAACATATGTAAAATATACATTTACAAATACATATATGAAATCATTATTTATTATTTGCTGATATATTTTGCTCAATTGCTTTTATTTCTTCTTTTATGAAGTATACGTGTTCTAAAATTTGAGATATATAATTTAACGTATAAGTGTTAATAATTTCGCGTAAAATCATTAATCACAATTTAATATTCAAAATTCATGAATGTTATAAATATGACTATTTTTGGAAAATACCAATTTTTAAATTTAAAAATTTAATATTAAACTGTAAAATTTTTAATAAGATTTTCTCTTAAGACGGTTTGAAAATAAGCTCTTCAATTCCGCAATTGCTTACGATATATCTTGAGTGAAACGTGAAACACTCGATATTGCGTTAAATTTGAATTTAAATATAAATTATTTCTGTTCTCCGATGTATAACATTGAGATTACGAGCTTTCTCTATAAAATTCTCTCTAACGTCACGAAGATGTGCCTGATGTATGGCTCTTGAAATTATGCTGTTTTGATGTAAAACAAAATCATTGTCATCAAATCATCATCATCATCATCTTATTCGCCAATCAGAAATCGCGTCTCGTTTCGTTAACAAACAAAAAAAATATATATGTATATATATATTTCCTTCTATTCTTCTTTTCTAGTCTTGTTTTTGACCTCTGTGTGGTGCTGTTATAACAAAATAATTTAACACAATTTAAACACTTTTCAAGAGTGTGCGAGAGAATTTTATATCCTTAAAAAGAACAAATCTTTCGCTGCACGACGGAAACGAGAAATTGCGAATATTTAGCAGAACTGAAATTCTTTAAGTGTTTTGCAAACTGGAAAAAAATAAAAGTGTTAAGTCTTTGGCTGCATGTTTTTACGGGGACACGAATGTTTTATGTTTATTATGACAATTAAATCGAATCGTCAAAAACTGCGTGTTATATGCGTACATATTTTTATTTTGTCAAAGAAAAATTGTTGCGAAATTTGTACACACCGAGATCTTGGAACGTCTGTCCGAATGAGAAGCTGTGTCCTCACGATTTATAGAATTAGTGGATAAATAACGGATTACCGAATATTCTCTCTCTGGAAACTATATGAATAAAGCTTACCAATGATTGTATTAAAAGGTGATTATTTATCTTTTTGTAGTCTATTCTTGATTTTTTCTTTCTTTGGCTTAACGTATTTCCGACACTTGTTAATAGTATTGGTAATTAAACTGTGTGTGTTTGTTGAAGAGTCCAGGATTCCGTGTGTTTCGTTATGATTATTCTTTAATTATTTAATATTTTGCCAAGAATTGAAGACTAATAGTAAACCCGTGTGTTTATACAAGTTTGTACAGATGCGTACAAGTTTACTCTATGGATCTCTATATATTTCGATATAGATATTTAGCAAAAAAATTTGGATTACTGGATCTCTGTTATATATATCGAGACAAATTTTTTTGGTAAATATCCATAAGAGATAATATTTCATGGATCACCTTCATTTTAAAATATATTTTTGCAGGATGAAGTCCGGAATAATTTGCACTTTGAAGTAATTTTATATAAATGGCATTTTTTTACAAAAATTTGTAACAAACATTGGCTCATGTGTGTATAATACTTTTAGAGAACTATGAAATAGTTTATATACTTTTCTAACAAGTAAGAATTCTACATGTATTATTATGTAAGTAATATCATTCCACAAGTAATACAATATAAATGTTTATCTGTAAATTTATCATTTAATATCGATTTCAGATAGAATTTTTGCAGAGCTGAAATCCCCGTTCGTACGAAATCGCGCTCGAAGATGATCGAGTGAAACTAGTCTAACGACTTTGAAGATAAATGCTATATTTAGAAACATGGCGTTAAAACTTTGGTTGCGCAATCTGTGTGTATGACACCATTCAGTTAAATGTCCTTTTAATACCGGTGGCATTCGGTCATGTTGATTACGATCGAACTTTAACTATTTGATGGTCGCGGAGAAGACAAATCAAATATTTTTGAATTGTAAGATCATTAATGAGATGGTTAAATTGGTAAACCAACTATGTATCACAGTTGAGATATTGTCGGGAATCTTGATACGATCGCTAATTCTGCCTTGTCTCGTTGTACTGGGTCAGGCATTTCTTAAAGTGCTTCGAGCAGAAAGGATACAGTGTCGGATGATCGCACGTCCTGCAGGCTGCAGCGAGATGAGAGCAACATCTCAAACTTTCGCGGCAGCAAGAGGCCCATAAATCGGGGCCGGCGGCGGCGCAATCGTGACAGAAGCAGTCTCCTGCAATAGAAAATCCACGTAAAACGTGATGTGTGTGTATATATATGTAATTGATATATAATTCTATATATCAATTTTATTGATTTATAATACAATTTACCAATTTTATTTATTTATCATTCAATTTATCAATTTCATTTATTTATTATTCAATTTATCAATTTTATTTGTTTATTTTGAATTTATATATTGAATACAAATTATATTATAAATATAAATAAATAAAATTGACTTATGATCGCTTGAAATAGAAGATTTACATATCACTCTAAAGCGCTTATATATATATGTAATGTATCAGCTGGTTATGATAATTAGACTTTCTAATTAGACTAGCGTACTTTGTAAAAGATCTTGACATTTGTTGCCGCAATATCATTTTATACCACGTCGCTGCAACGACATTATTTCACGATGTAATGTGCATGTGTGTAATGATCGCCGCACAAGCTGAATCGTCCTCATTTAAACGCATTATGTAGAGAAAGGTGTAACGTGATACGCAGGTTTAAATCTCGTACAGTTATCGTGCTCTCCTTTCTGCGATATCAAATCATCTCAATTATTAGATCGTCGCACGAGATAGATCCTTAATTCTACTGTTTTTCCATTCGAGTTTTCTCTCGACAAAATATTTTTTATTTTTAAAACGAACGATGACGTTTCTCCAATGATATTCTCGTGTACTGTTTTTAGGAATGGGAAGCGACGTAGCATTAACACCGCCCGTTGCATCGCGACATTAACGCCGCTGCAAACATAATAGTCACAATAATAGTCATCTGGGAGCGGCTATTGTCAAGGTCAGAATGTCTATTGTTAAGGAGCGAATAAGCGACATTTTTCATAATAGCGAGGAAGCGCTCGTTAGACGGATGCGAATCACGGAATGCGGTCAGGATGTTGAATCTATCTCGGCAATGGGGATTTTTACCTCTGGGACAGTCGACCGATCGACGAGCCTCGGCCCTTCGACACTCCAGACCCTCTTCGCCCATGGGACAGCTTGTGTACGACGCCTCGATAGTATTCTCGCCGAGTATCGCGTCGATCTGAAAATATTTCGTCATCGTATCGCTATCTAAGCGTGAAATTCCGTCGCGAACACTTGCCGTTATTTCGAAACTCTCATTTCGACTGCTAACGCTAATTAATTCGTGAGTATCTACGTGGGACTTTTTTTTTTATTTTTGTTTCTAAATCCTTTATCGCGCGTTTTGTTTCTAATTTAAAACTTGTGGAAAGTTCGACACTTTCTAATAAGTGAATGCAAGTGTTATATTATACGAGAAACGAGGAATATATTAGTTTTATATATTTAGATCATATATATCTGTTATATTTATATATATTGCGTGGGTGCAGAAAAGAAATATTTTTAAACTGAAGGTTTTACGGTATTTTTTAAAGATGAAATATAGTCTATGCAAGAATCTTTTTATTACTTTTTTTACGAGAAGATTATCGTCAGTTTACAAAATGCGTCTCAATCTTTTTATCAATATAAAAATAATATATAGTAAATTACAAAATAAAATTATAGCAAAATTTATTTGAGATTAAGATTACAGAGTATATATAATTTTATTATTTATACGCGTTATATATATTATATAATTAAAACATTTTTTTTTAATAGTTTAAGACTCGAAATCTATTGCACCGATATTTTTGTAAAGAAAATTAATCGATTTCATATTGAAGGTTTCTATATATTGTTCCTATACTCGACATGTAACATGTGTAACTTCTATTACGAGATATATTTGTCGTATTATTACATATAGCACGTAGGAGACATCATAAGGAGGATCATGGTCTATTTCTCGCATGACGATTACATCACATGCGAAACGATTCATTCGGAATTATAAATTCGATCCGCGAACGAAATCCCAATTTTATTTCGGCAGAATAATGTTTCCGTTGCTTTTACGTAACAATACAACAAATGTATTTGCGATTTCTCATCTTGTGTAACTTGAGAAATGAGTCAACTGCGAGTAATATCGAAGTAATATTACTTTAATATTTCGTCTTCCGTCTTTCGAATTATATAATTTTATTATTATATAGGGACGACACAGAAAGAGATATATATATTTTTTCTAAATAAAATATCTGCTGCTCCTAAATAAAAACTGCGAGATATATCTCGGGGCTTACTTGTTTGAACGCGCCCGGTTTGGAGAACATCTTCACTAGCTTCGCCAGCGCGTTCTCCGTCTGCTCCGCGTCTACGTCGGTGACATTCGTGTCACCGCAGTGAATCCCACGTGGCGGCGAAACCGCCAGTAGACAGAGGACGAACACGCATCCTCCGAACATGTTGCGATACGACAAATAAAGGAAAAATCGAAAGAAAAGAAGCTCTCGGCGAGATCACGTCGAGCGTTTGATCGTCGCGCGATTCGAAACTGACAACTGGCGGTCAGCGGAAAGTCGTCGCCGGTGGATACTCGCTGATATCTGGTGGGGATATCCCACGTCGACGTAGAGAAGCGTCGTCTCGTACGCAAAATGCGAAATTTGCACAATCTGTGAAAACGAAAATAAATAATATACTAATTATCTTACGTAAAATGCGTAGGCGGACTACAAATGTGTTTTTAACGTTATGTGATTACTTTATGAAGTTATTACGTAAGTTTAATTTTTATACACGTACGATCATTTATCGGGGATAAAGAAAAAAATACGATGGGATAAGAAGGATTAGTATATGGAGGATTTAAATTGAATGAATTTTGTTGGGATCTCCGGTACTGGAGCATCGAGATTACACGAGCCAATCGGATCAAATCGCGCTTAATCTCAATTTTCAATTTAGTAAGAATCTGGACACTGGTGACTCTTTGCTGATTGGTCAAAAATTTTTAGAACGAAAATGGCGAAACCAATCAAAAGGTTGCTAGAGTTTAAGCTTTTATTCTAGGTATGTACGTATGTGTTCTAAGGCGATTTCTCTCTTTACGTCACGCAGTTATGCATGAATCTGATTGGTTGGATAGACTTGTGTCATTGGCATGGAAGATAAAATATCATATGATTTGCTACGAAATAGGAAAATTTTCGGCGCTTGAAGAATTCTCTATTCGATAGCCAATTGCATTGACATTAGATTTATTCCTTTGAAGTTTCTTGCATTTTTTCTTTTTCCTTTCCATCTCTTACGTATATCTACTTCATTTTATTCCGTTTCAGTTTAGTTATAAAGGATAAACTTATTGTGTCTGTACCTATCATCTGTCATTTGTGTCTTCTTTTGGAGTAATCTCGTTGTGTTATAATTCGTTATAACTTATAACGCGTCGAACGAACCTCGGTGGTTTTTGCGGCTTAGAAAGGAGGAAACAAAGTTTTCGTGAATGTTCCTTCGTGAATTGCTCGTGAATTTTTACTTATTCCTCGTGCACGCTTATACGTAAGTTGACATTTTTATTTGATGCTCACAAATTCGAATTTTTTTTTTTATAAGTAAACAATTGTACAGAGGAAAACCATGCTGAGTCAGATCCTACGCGATCTTATTCGTGAAGAGGCTAAAGAAATAAAGAAATGTCTGTCGCTCAAAGGACAGGATGTCGATGAAACCGTGATATGCGAGCTTCTGGAGAGCTTAGATCCCAGTGACGAAATAGATAGGACGGAATATATTATCAACATGATTATGGGCAGTCGAGATTTTGATTTTCAAACATCTTCAGATGAAGCAGGACCATCCATCAAGACTGAGTATGAAGACCAGATTGATATCATGAAGTATCCTGAACTCGACGTACACAATTCTTCCACGAAAAGTAGCGAAACGATTGATGTTTCGGATTCTGAGGACGATAGAGACTATTATTATGATTACATTAGGAATTATGATGATGTTTCCATTATCGATACAACTGCTGCCACCCACTCGTCGTCATGTTCAGTTTTCGACACTACCTTGGATCAAACTCGTGACAATATTGATCAAAGCACAGCTGAAATAGAATTCTTAGAAGAAAATAATAATAACGATGTGATTTATATGAAGAGTGTTACCTACGAGAAGACTAGATTCTCGGAGAGTCCAAAACCAGGTTGTAGTAAGGATCTGGACGATAAATCCGAAAGCCCTGAAGAATATTGCTATTCCTGCGATGTTGATGAATTGCAAATAGACACACAACAAATACATACTCTTTTACCAAATCTCGATTTTGCTTTGATCTATAAAACACTCCGTAATAATCAGTTAGCAAAGAATCGTATCGAGCTTACATTGTGGGACTTGTTACCAGATGAGAGGCCAAGTCCTCAATTAGCGTATAAACGAAAATGCATGCCCTACGAGATACGTTCTATAAAGAATAAAAAAAATTTTGGTATTTTACAAGAAAAGAAAGATACAAAAATGATTTCAGAAAAGGAAGAACAAGCATGCGCAAGAAATGAAATAAAAACTGTAGATGTCGAACTAAAAAATAAAGAGTCTATGTCATTAGAAAATGAAACTGAAAAAATGGAAATAGATACATCAGAGAATGCATCAGCTATAAATAATACAGATAATGACATGAATAATCAACCAACTGATATGGTACCGGAAGCAAAGTTGATTTGTTTGGATACATCCGCTAATGATGTTAATGTGTGTAAGGATATACATGAGTCGGAGAAATCAGATTTATCAAAAAACAATTGGAAAAACAAGGACTTTGAATGGATGACGAACTCAGCAGAAATAGACAAAGTACTCTCTACAATCATACCAATTGCTACGCCAGGTGTTGCTATGCCAAGTACTGTTGTACCAAGTATCGTTATGCCGAACACTGCTGCACTGAGCACTGTTGTGCCAAACACTGCTGTGCTAAGCATTGCTACGCCAAGCACTGCTGTGCTAAGCATTGCTACGCCAAGCACTGCAGTGCAGAGCACTATTGTGCCGAGCACTGTTGTGCAAAGCACTATTGTGCCGAGCACTGTTGTGCAAAGCACTATTGTGCCGAGCACTGTTGTGCAAAGCACTGCTGTGCCAAGCACTGCTTTGCAAAGCATTGCTGTACCAAGCATTGTTGTGCAAAGCAGTGACAGGGCAAGGCTTGTTAGGTCATACGTTAGGGAAATGCCAGAATTTATGCTGAAACCTGCTGTGCCTGTATTAAGACCAGCAAGATTTACATTTCTTAAAGAAGGGGCACCGTCTGCAGTATCATCATCTAAACATCCGGTTCCTATTTTAAAACCATCAAAATTAAGACATGTAACAGATACATTGCAAAATTTGATGAATACAAGAGATACCAGTAATTATACAATGAAAACTACAAATAATATGAGAGCTGAGGCAATTAAAGAAAAAATGCATGAAGGTACGATAATACATGCAGCGTACGATAATACATTTCATAGAGATTTTGTACACGCCTGGTTGAACTCGTCTGTCAAACAAGTTCCGCCGAACAAAACGCTGTCGAATGCGAAAACGGAAGAAACTAAATTTCCCGAGAAACGTATCACTACCATCGATGTACCAATAAGAAAACCTATGCCATCTTCCGCCCAATTGTTGAACAAGTTAACAAAGCACAATACGTTGCTTAGTACACAATCATCAGGTAGAGCAGTAAAAAATAACGAATATCTAAATTTTCGTTTGAGAAAAGACTCCATCGTCGAAGTAAAAAATAATTTGGACAGAAAACAGAAAGACGATATAAATACGCTTCAAGCTTACAGTACAGAAAAGGAGAAACAGGTAAAATATAAATAATAATTTATATACGATATATTCGTGTATTTTCGGTATATTTGTGTGTTTAGGTTAGTTTGAAAAATTTAAAATGTTGAAATTGAAGTTTTTTTTTCCTCTCTCTAATCGTACTCCGTATATACGCTTTTAATCGATTTTAAACAAATAAAATAACGGCGTAATTAATTATCATTTTGCAAAAGATATTATCAATGTTATGGAAAGATCATTTATCGTTAAAATATTGAAATTATCGAAATGCCGAAAATATCTAACACATATGTCCAACAAACATGTCCGTACATGTCCAGGAGATATCCGTATGTATTTTGGACATGTATATTGAAAGGGTATATTCTTGACGGCAATATTTACGTTCTCGCGATTCTTTCATACATTTTTATCGAATCTTTACATTTTCCTACTTGATCTTGTGTTTGATTTTGGTCAAAATTGCGCGAATTGTGTATTTGTTTCTTGGAGATTCATCGACATCGATAAAATCCCGAAATTCGACGATCAGAGAGCATCTAAGATAAACCTTGGAAGAAAAAAGAAAATCAATTCGTAATATTTATCTTTTGTATTTATTATCTCAATTGCCCGAACTCGTTTCGTAAAAATTCTCGTTTTATAAACTCTCGTCAAATTCACAATACATTCGTTCAATTGTATTCAATTTATCATTGCAGTTAAAAAAAAATAGATATAGATCTTTATTATTAATACAAATAAATATATTGATTAATTATTTTTTCTATTTAGAATTTTATGTTAGCATTCGGCATGGAACCAAATGCTAATAACAAAAAGCAGATAAGCGCAGCAAGTAATGCTGGCCAACAAGAAATAATATTAAACAAGAAAGCTCTTCAACTGTATTACAAATTAATACCCATGTTTCCATCTGTAGATACAGTTTATATTAAACAAATGTGCAAAAATTATCTTACAGATGAGAATCTATTATACGACGAATCAATATTGTTGGAAAATTTAGTTGAACATTTGCTAGTTAATGGCCAAAAACATCCAACTGTGAAGAAGGCGAAAACATCATTGATAAATAATTCCAATTCTTATAGTCTAAACGAACAATATGCGGATTTATTAGGGATATTTCCAGAGGCAGATCCAATATATTTAAGAAAAATAGCCGAAGAGATGTATCAAGATCCCGAAAAAATAAAAGAATTTGTCCAATCAAAATTGGAAAATCCAGATTTTCCAACAAGAGAACAATATCTAGCTAAAAAGAAAATAACGGAGCAACAAAAACAGTACACTACAGATTTTAACATACAACAATTTTTAGAGCTATTCCCAGATCCAGTGTCTCATTTTGAAAATGTGAACAGACAGTGCAAGTTTAATCCACATGGAGTGGATTTTTTGAAGCAACATTTCAATAAAATCAGGGTAATTACTTAATTTAGTATATATCTTATATTATTGTACATAAATATATATAACAATATCAATAAAATAATAATAATATTAGATATATGCAAAAATTTCAATTTATAATATTTGAAATAATATTTTTTTACAGGTAAATACATTGTTGAATACATACAGTGAACATTTACATAATTTAAGTTTAACTGCTAAGGCTTTAGAAATATTGAGCCCTGATATGAAAAGTAGACGACCTCAAAACAAAATGATATTAACAGAAGATATACCGCTCTTGCAAGAATGTGCTTTTATACAGCATAGGGCGGAAATTAGAATGTATCTGACTGAATTGAAAGATAAAGAGCAAAAGGACTTTCAGGAACTCAAAGTATGAAAATATAATAAAATAAAAGCAAAACATTTTCAAAGAAATTATTATTTTTTGTAATTAAATATAAATTTTTTTTTTTTAGGCAAGGAACGAGTTGATTGAATGTCAATGTTGTTTTGACAACGAGTGTATGCCATCAAAATGTTCTACGTGCGAGGATGGACATATCTTTTGCAATTCATGTATCGTAAGAAGTACAGAATTAATATTAGCAAATGGCAAGACGCATGTTGATTGTTTATTAAACTGCGGCAGTGAGTTCCCATTGTCTGTACTTCAACAAGTACTACCGCCAACAAAATTCAGTATTCTTCTTTGCAAACGGCAAGAAGCGGAAATAATGGCCGCTGGATTAGAGGGCTTGGTATCATGCCCGTTTTGTCATTTTGCATCTATACCGCCACCCGAGGATAAGGTGTTTAGATGCCTGAATCCTAACTGTATGAAAGAATCGTGTCGGTAGGTATAATCTTGATATTTATGTTACATATTCTTTATCGAATTTTCTTAGATTTTTATATATATATATCTCTCTCTCTAACTCTTCTCTCGTACACTTTATTATCCAGAATGCATATATAAAAAATTAAAATATCCATAAAGTTTGCAAGTTTCAGAATAGTTTAAAATATACACGATACTTTTTCATTTTTATTTTAATGTAAATTTATGAAGAAACACACACACACACACACACACACACATATATATATATATCTTATTAATGTTATTTTATATTGCAATTTGGAAAGCACTGATGGTTCTCAGCGCTTTACTTGTCCTCAGAAATATAATCAGAAATAAATATAGCACAGAAATATATAAGAATTGCATATATTATACGTTATTACATTGTTTTTGTATTAGATTTTGTAAGGAACTCAATCACATACCTCTCAAGTGCAACGAAGGGAAATCGGACGTTGCACGTTTATGTTTGGAAGAAAAAATGACTGAAGCTCTTGTACGGAAATGTTACAAGTGCGGACGAAAATTTTTCAAGGAAGAGGGCTGTAACAAAATGACTTGTCTGTGTGGTGCTCAAATGTGTTATATTTGTGATAAACCAGTAACCGATTATAGACACTTTCAAGGTCAAGGAGTTCAAAATTCAAAACTGTAAGTTTTTTAATAATATGCAATTCAATTTTTTGTGTGTGCAATTGAATGAACATTATATATTACATTTTTTGTTACATATACATAGCTGTCCATTATGGAGTGATGATCGTCGTATGAATGCAGAATCAGTAATTAAAGTGTGTCAAGAAACACTCAAACATATTAAGCAAAAAAATCCTGAAGTCGATATAAATGTCAATGCTCTTTTACCAAAATTACCGCCTAAAACAAGAGGCCCCCATGAAGATGTTGCTTTTGCCAATATAATGCCGGTATGAAGATAGCATAATCTATATATTGATAAACATCAATGGTTTAGCACAAAGCATAAATGTTATATGCATAGGAAACAATTTCAAGTATGAAAGGAAAACAAAAATACGTCATATACAATTTATGAGAATGCAATAGCTTAGAATTAGCCAACAGTTAATATATACATACATATAATATAATTGTATTAAGCTATTGACATATTATGAATAAGCAGAATTTTTTAATTAGTATTTATTTCAATTCTCTTTTAAGAGAATTGCTTTGTTTCATATTTTTATAACGACATTTAAAATCATTTTCATTCAATTATCTATTTTCAGGCACATGCCGAAAGAATTGCAAGGCACAACCCATGACAACTTTGTGTTAATGTTATTTATGAAAAAGGAGATAGTTCGTCAATATATTTTGTTCTAAAATTTAGTTTGATATATTCATATATTCATTATTATTAGAAAATTTCTTTTTAATGTGTAGTCAAGTGTCATACATTCATAAATTGAGGGATTAAATGCAATAAAAATCTAAATATCTTTCGCATCTTTTTTGAAAGATGAATTTAAGTAACTTCAGAATAAATCGAAAGAGAAAAACAAGTGGAGGAAGGAAGAGAGAATGAATTTTAACTTTTTTAATTGTTCATAATATTCAGATCTGTTGCGCAAGACATGATCAAATTAATTTTTACATTGTTATTGTGCACACAATTCCTCGATTTATTTTATAAGTTAAGAATGAAAAGTATTAGGTTAAACACTAAGGAAGAAAATGGAGGAAGACATTTTAATTTTAGTGACTTAATATTTGTTATATGTAAGAGAGAGATTGCAGCATATTTTTTTTCGGATTCATACCTAAAATATATTTGTTCCTATTTTGCAGAAACAGAGTTTATATTTTATTACAACCATTTTTTGTCTATCTTTTAATTATACGCTCGCGTGGAAGGATTATTTAATATAAGTAAATATATATAGAGTAATTGTTTCTTGCTTGTCATTACAGAGTGGAACTGCTGTTTTTGCTCTTAATGCTTTCTAAACTTTCTTACTCTTTCTCTTCTCTTTATTTGTCCAAAGCGGAGATTTATCTGCAGAAAGCGTATAAATGCAAGTAGAAGATGGATAAAAAATAATATATGCAATATCTGTGATTATACATATAATACATGCGTCAATCATAGATATATATATTTATACATTTTACATAAATAAATTTTTCTAAATGATTGAGATATTGTTTTTTATAAAGATCTTGTATTTTCTTAATTGAATAAAGTGATTAATTGAATATAGCAAAGTAATAATGAAGAAGCTTGAAGTAAATTACAGAAATAGCAATGTATTTTATGTGGAAAACAATTTTATAAATTTTAAATATAAAAATATAATGTACGTACTAAATTACTTTATATTAATAATCAGATAGTACAAATTTAAGATTATAAAAGATAGTATCATAAATTCTAACATATATAATTGGAATAAATGATAAATCTGTATAATTAAAACAGATGATTTATCAATGTAATTTACAATCTATTAAATCAATTTATATCAATAATATAACATATATCAAAACTTAAATATTCAACCTACACTACCAGTAAATAATTTATACATAGCAATAATTGACCATGTTTATCTTAAAATTATTCAATTTTTATCTGAAATATTTTTCGATGTCATTTTGAAAAATCTATCATGATATGAAGATATTCGCGTGCGTCATTTAAAATGAAACAATATGTAATATTTATATTTGTTCACATCTGACGGGGACTGAATTTTATAAGTTATTCTGTGGAATCCAGGAACCGGTTAAGAAGTGAAAAATATGTGCACGTTACTAGCGAATAAATCGATTAAATAAGGTATAAAAATAGTCTCTTAATTAATAAAAGATGAAGAAGTTGTTGGTGTTCAAAATAAACAAATAAATCAATGCTTTCAAATCTCTATCATCGTATAGAGAAACGCAGATCAAAAAAAAGATAATATGGAATCGAGCAAATTGAAGGAAACTACCGGAGATTAATCGACACGTTTAAAGAATCAATCGATTATACTATAAAGCAGTTATTATGCATTTACATTTTTTCTTCAGAAAAGAGAGAAACTATTAAGGATTAAGATAAGGGAGTTAATCGCTCAATGTTCGAGGGAATCGGCCCGCTCTCGCGGAGCGAGCCACAAATCCACCACCGGCCGGCAGGGTTCGCGGAGCCGCGGAACGTCGTTCGCCAGCCGTTCGTCAGTCATCGACGCGCTCTCGGCTATGACAGTTGCGTTTCCCCGCGAGCCATAACGGAACACCGACCCCCGATGCCTGGTATTATCGATTAGATCCCGCAGAGCACCGCGTGCACCATACAATCAGTACGTACATCTATTTTCTCCGACTCTGTCACATCGATCGCCTGGCCTCGTCGGAGCAACGGCTAGGTCTTCGTGCACGTCATTTGCGACACGTCGTTTACGATCTCGAAGGAATTATCGGTATACATATTCTTACGACTTGCGCGACGCTTTTCCTTTTCGCTTTCCTAAACCGAGTACCGTCGTATTCTTATGGCGGGATTTAACTGTCATTATTTTCCTCCCCTTTATTTTCTTTGTGCGCGTTATCGTTAAATCGCACTACCTTGCTCTACACTCTATGTGGGACTACGATTCCGCGGATGTCATTGCGTTTCAGTTTGCGCGCCGGAAATGATTTTTCAAATCTACCGTAATACGCGCGATACATATACATATTCATCCACGAAACGACGGAACTAATTTTGAGATGACGTGAAATGTTCTACACGCGCAGAGATAATATTAATCAGGATATGGCAGGGCTCGGATAAAGGAACGAAATTTGCGAATTTGAAACTGTAGGAATAGAGTTCGAAGCCCTTGAACTTGCTCGTATCTAGCTGCTTGCCAGATACCGTTAGAGTGTCTGACCGCAATGTAATTTCTAGTGAAATTACAATGTGGTGAATCGTAGCTTATTACTTTTACGACGTTGAGTCATAGGATTATACATATAACATACGCGCTATCTATTTATAATTATATCTATTAATGGGAAGAGAGTATGGCCAATGAAATCGAAATTGACGCAAATATATAATTTTACTGTATATTTTGTGTATATATATATGTGTGTTTGTGTGTGTGTGTGTGTGTACGAGGTTGATATCGAAGTATCTAGACGTTTGACATTAAATTGTGCATCGATATAAACCGGTTCCCTTAAAAAAAAAAAAAAAACAAAAAAAAAACTTCCGCCTTTCGATGTCCAAATTAACTTAATTAATTTGCAAGCCAATGAGTTTGAATGCTATTCGACATTTGCTTTGTACATGAAATGATGAAATTTGTTTGAAAATAGGTATAAGGAAGAGGTGTTTTACGCGCGAAACATATATGTATGTATTTTCACATGTTCGTTGTATTGAGAAGAAAGAAGAAAAGTAATGTGACATTGAAAGAAGTATGAAAGATGTATTCCTGTAGAAAGTGAGAGAAATTCGGTCACCGCGACAATCGTAAGAATTGATAGCAGTTTGTGATAGCGATTTCTGGAAAAAAAAAAAAATTGTAGTTTTTTGGAATTGAATACATGTGAAAAATCATGTCGAGAGCTCTTATTGTGAAAGTGGGACGATCTTTGCTTATTCTCATCTCTTTCTAAACACACACATACACACAACACTCATGGCAATCTCTCTCTCTCTCTCTCTCTCCCTTTTATTTACTTTCTCGATTTCCTCACGTTTTATTTCCGAAATTAAAAAGATTAAGTAACCGTTTTTTTTTTTTTTTAAGACCGCGCAATTTTTCTGTAAAAATTTCCATCAATGTAAACAATGTAAAACAGAGACGTATTTATATTGTCCGTCCGTTTAATTACATCTAGTGTCCTTTACAGTTATCGCTACGATGATAAGAGAGAAGGAGAATGTTTTATGAAGTATATATATATATATATATATATATATATATATATATATATATATATATACATATATGCGAAGAATATTTCTATTTCCTTTTTTCACGGTCGCACTCTCTCTTTGAGTATTTAATAAAATATTTATATTAATAATATGAGATATAAAAAAGCAAAAATATATATCAATATATATTATTAATTTTTTGAATATATATATATATATATTTTTTTTTATATTTTTATTAATCCGTGCCTTGCGACTTTGGATGTCTTCCAGTTTTTACATTTGTTATTCTGTCTTTGTTTGTTTGTGTATTGTGTTGTGTCGTGTGTTTCTTTTGTGTTTTCACAAAAGATAAATTAATGGTCAAAAATTCTTAAAATTTCTTAAAATTTAACATATTTAAAATCCTCAAATCAAAACTCAACCTTGAAATTATAATTAAATTAAATTAAAATCAAAATCAAAATCAAAATCAAAATTAAAATTAAAATTAGAATTAGAATTAAAATTAAAATTAAAATTAAAATTAAATTAAAGCTTGAAACTTAAAACTTAAAACTTAAATTTTTTTTTTTTTTTTTTTTAAACATATTATTCTCTCGATACATTGGAGATTAGAGAGTTAAGATTAAGATATTTATCTCAACGCCTTATGACTTTTCAATTAAATTACGAGAAAAGTTCACGAATATAATTATTAATATAATATAATTAATAATTATATTATAATTATAATACAATTATTAATTATTTATAGTTTACTTAAGCAAAATGTGCGATTTTCGCTGATGGCGGATGTGGAAAAGATTAAATTATCATTTGCTGCGAGGATGATTCAATCTTTTGCTGATGATTGCATGATGATTGTAAATACATACTTCATTTTGGGCGTGTCTCGAGTTGCAATATTAATGCGATATTAATAGCCGGTTTCTTGAGACTGATAAAAATTGTAAGAAATATAGAGAAAAATCATTCGCAAGAAAAGGCAATAAAAGAAACATAGTTGCGGTAGGTTGTGTAGGTTTCACGTAATCGATTTCGTCTAATCAATAAACGGAGAAACTGATTTTTACTTTCTTACAGTTTGGAAACATTTACGATATTCTGCAAGTTCTTTCGCTGTCGATTAAACGGTCAAAGTCGTAGAGTCGTAATACATATAATTGCGTTAAACCGCTCCCCCCTCCCCCTCCGCCTCTTCTAATATTTCATTATCTCGATGATGCATAATTAATAAAAAGAAAAAAATAAGATGAAAGAATAATAATTCGATCTTGAAGGAGATTGATATATTTATTTTTATTTCAAATACATTACGTTATTTATAATCAAGGTATTTATAATCTATTATGCATTGGTATCGATATAAAAATGTGATTTTATCCACAATAGATGTCAGATATGCGTTCTTATATGAAGAAAGTGTGAAGTTTATGGATATATAGTTTATAAATATATAATTTAATTCAGATTAATCATAAAAAACGTTACGTTACGCGAGATATCTGTCTGTTGATACGCACTCATTACCTTGAAATATACAGAATAATTGTATGGGAATTGCTGAATCATACATACTAAATAGAAAAGAACGAACTTTACGTAAGAGTTTAGCTTGTTTCAGAATTGCGAATAAAGATATAAATGGAAAAAACAAGTTTTTTTTTTTTAAGTGAAATACGAGTTTTTATAAAAAAAACAAGCTTTATTTTTTTTCAAAAATTTTTTTTTTTAACATTTAGCGTCTTTATATTTTGATTATTGCAAATTGTGTGATTTTTTATTATTTTTGATTTTTTAGATGATAGATTTGAACTAACTACTATTATTTTAAATACCGATCGCATTCTTTTATCGTATTATATAATTATATTTTTCATTAAGTAAATTCTCGAAAAACAAATCAAAATTGAACTTGAATGATTTGTTTTTATTATATATACAAAAACATAATTCACAATTTTTTTAAATATACTTTAGTTACTATCTGAATATAATTAAAAAAAAAACTGGAGTTTTTACATTTTTAATTTATTTTTTCCAAAAGTAATTGTAATGAATTAATGAATTTTTACGATTAAAATGATACTAAACGCGACATAATTTGGATAATTTTTAATTAGATGCATAATAAAAATTTTTGTTATGCATCTAACTGAAAATTATCCGTATCGTGTTTGATGTAATTTGCAATTCCACAAAAATCATTAATTCGTTGAAATCACTTTCGAAAAAAGATAAATAAAAAAATATAAGAATTTTAGTTTTTTTTTTATCATATTGCAAAAAATAACGTTTTTTTATAAGAATAATTTTATAAGAATTTTCTATATAATAAAAACATTTTTTTATTAGAAAGAAAAACTGGCTTCTCACAAGGCTTTTTCTCTAATTACAAATTATATGACTAAATTGAATTTTATATTTCAGACAGTTCCTCTCTTTATATAAATAAATGAATATTCCTCGATTAAAAAAAAAAAGAAAAACAAATTTGCACAAGGAATGTTGGAAATACTAGACTCTAAATGCTACCTGTCTGGTTAATTTTATAATAACTAACTTCTCATAAAATTTGCTATGTGACATTAATTCGAAATATTTTATTTGCGATTTATTAGTGCTAATGATCGCGAAAACAAATTTCTGGATGGTGAATGAACCGCCGTTCTGCATCAGGTTTTCGCCATTAGCATAATATGTAATCTGAGATCCTTTATGTACCGTGAATCATCTCCGACTCTCGGAACTTTCAAAGTCAATTCCGCGATATCTGAATGACAATTCAAAGCTAATGTTGTTAACGTTATCGTTGTGACGTAAAGTAATATCGAGAGAATGCGAATTATCGTCGCGTCAAAATAATTTTCTTCTTTTTTCTTTGTTTTCAAGCTCGATCTCTATTTCTTATACTATAAACTTTACGACAGATTTTATCCGATTATGCGATAAATTTTCTTCCGTTTTTACGTAAATTGTCGATGATGGAACACATAGAAATTTATATATGTGTATCTTACAATAATGATAAATTAAAAGAGAACGCAGTATTAAAACGTTTAATCTATGAATAAGAAGATAATTGTGTTTTCCGCATGCAAATATGGGTATTAGATCGTATCAGACTGCATAATTATTTGATGAGATACATTTACATTTAAATTTTCTATAAGACTTTGCATTTAATCGAGCTAAAATTAGTATAATTTGCATGAATTTTTAGGACCTTCGGTATAGATTATATGCAATAATTACATATTAAATGTAAGTGATATTATGTATATGCTAATAGTCATTTTTATACTGCATTATTTTTTTAATTTATCGATTATCAACGATCTTGATAATTTCTTTTACGATGAATATGTTAATTTCCTTTTGCGCTCGTAAAATCGCATAAAGTTTACCGCATAAAAGAATATAATATCGTAATTGCAAAAAATTTAATGGGAATATCAATTATATATGCTGCTTTGTCACAAATGTGTCAATTTTTTTTATACATGGCTGGTCTAATAATGAAACCTAATGAGTGATGATTTAATCGTCACAAGCAAGTGAATAAATTTGTGCAGTTTTTATAAAAAGAGAGAGAGAGAAAGATACGATTGTATTTTCGTGACTGTCAAGGATAAATTAAAATAATTTGACTTTGATCGAGAACATACAAAAAAATCGAACTATCCAAAAGTTTGATAAATGGGGATAAATATGTGGTCCGTATATACATAAAACACGAATAATTCGATACCTTTTTCCTTGTGTACATTTCGACAGGCACGCGTTCGCGTCGCAGATTTCTCTCGTGCCGTTTATGCAATAAAATTGAGAATCCGACTAATAGTTTGATTTGAACGAGCCAGTTTTCCGTATGATAAGGCCTTTACCCGTCGACTTTGTATTCGACCGACCTGCTCCGATTACATTCGATCGCTAGCGCAACAAAAACTTTTAATATTTTACGATCAATTTATCAGCATGTAACTTCGAGTGTCGTACAATATCGTAATGTGACGACGTCGTTCGCGATATAAGTTGGGCGTGTAATTTTTAGATTGAAAAAAAAAAAAAGCCATAACAGAATTGAAAAAATTTCATTTTTATGTCTTTCACACTTACATGCGAAAGAAAAGTTCCCTTTTCTTAAACAAAGAAAGGGAAATTATATATAAATGTAAGAGAACCTATATCTATTATACACAACACGTATATATTGTATATATTTTTAAAATGTAAATATTTTCAATTATTAATATTGTATTTCTCATATGTGTTAGGCATAGTAATTAACGAGAGCAGGTTCATCCAATTATGTAGATCGAGCAAAATTTTATATGAGACGCAATAGTTTCGCGCTCAGCTCGTGTTCTTTGATAACCTCGCATCGGATTTTGCCGTGATCATTATATAATTTTTTTTTTTTAGATACGCATAACATTTTAACAAAATATTCACTTATAATTTTTGACGCGATACATTTTTTTTTTTTTTATTCACGTATACATATATGTATGTATATATACATTTATATATATATATATATCTGTTTATTCGATTTCATCTCTGTGCATATCATTATCAATTAAGCGACCAGATGATAAGCTTATATTTCTATTTTTCATAATTAAATCATGATTATATAAATATTTTTCTGACACACGCATACGTCTGTTTATGATTTCAGATTGAACTGACAAATTATGCGCGAACAGGAGTAAACAGGCGAACGAATACAACAAATTTTCTCGCAACGACGATAAAACGAGAGGATTGAGAAAGTGAAGCGAATCCGAGATGCTCTTACGCGTTTAAAGCGAGCCGAATGATATTTTGAGATTGTTGTGACGTGGTTCTTTTTCTTTTCGCACACGCTCAATTGAGCAGCGGAACTGAAGCAATTCGAATTCATCGCACATTTTCGCATTCCGTGATGACCTCATCGACGCATTGTTCGCCCTCGCGATCGTCCCTGAGCTGCTGCCAATTTGACCGCATCAGTCAAGATGACGTACGGGATCCTGCAATTATCGGTAACAACAATTATTTCCTGGAACGGGAGAAACGCTGCTTCCCAAAAAGGCCTCAGTTCGACTTGTCATTTCGCGATATATGTTATCGCGTCAAGGAATGGAATCTACGTAGATTCTCAGCCAGTAAGTATTGAGGAACAATGACAATAATGTAATAACGCATATATAATACAGAATGTATAACTCATTAGCTGTTACTAAGCCAAGCTAATGTTTACGATTAATGATTGACGTTTGCATGATAATCTTTTTCTTTATATTATTAATTTTTATAACGTATTATATACATTAATACGTATCGTAATAACTGAGATGTATATGTCTTCTGATACATTTTAAAGAGAGAATAATATCAACGTGTCATTTTTTTCTAATTTCTGATTATTTTTCTATTACACACACACACACACTTTTTTTGTCATTATCATTTGATCCTTAGGTTATCGACGTGCTGTAAAGTAAAAACTTACATTTGCATTTTGTGTTAATATCAATATACAATCATTAGAAATATATTTTCTGAATATAATTCTTATTCTCACATTTTTAAAAAAATTTTGGAAGAAGAAATCAATATTAAAATAAAATGTGTGCATTAGAGACTTAGAAATACATTTTTTCATTATATTGCAATACGTAAAGTATTATTTCTCAATACAATCAGAGACACAACACAATCGACTTATAAGAGAGATCTTTTTAAATTCATGATAGTTGCACGCAGATGAAAACAGGCAAATTATATTTGCAGCCTTAAACGTTGTAAAAATTACTATGAGAAAAAAATAATTTAAAATCGCTTTAATAAGGTACGACAGTATTGTAGGACTAAAGTGAGAGACTTTAGGAGAAAGTATTTGTAACACACGCCACACGTTATACGGCAAAGGAAGAAAGTTTTAAACGGAGAAAGTGTCTCTCGCTACGCGTTTTGAAAATATAACTTACAAAAGTTAAATAGTGAAATCGTGGATTAATAGCGATCCTCTTTATAATATCGAGATATGCCACATTAAAACGTCGGTCAAATACACGAGTAATACTATTTAACGATGGTCATCATTTTTAACAAATTAGGAGATTTAAAAAAAAAATATTTAGCAAATAGAGAGAGATTTTTACATAACTCAATAACAATGTAAAAAGATTTTCTTCGAAATTTCGAATAATATATGCAAATAAATGATTGTTACTTAAGGTATTAGATAGTAAACTAACTACAAAAATTAGTTTATAGAATGACGTAACTGCCATTTTTCTCTTAATATTGTTTACAAATCCATTTGATGGAGAGATAATGATAATCACATTTTATTATTCAAATACATATTTCCATAATGCGATTGCTCGCGGAGATCTGCATGACAGCTATTTGTCAGCCAATAGATCAATAACGATTTGAATTCACATTTAATATATCTTCCTTACTACATTTCATTTCTACACAGGAGAGATGCAATAATTAATTACATATTTACGTAAAAAAAAATATATATATTACTGTGATCTGTTTGGTGACCTATTGCGTGCGCTACTGTTAATGATACCTCAATTCACCATGCTGCGAAGCGCTATTATTTTCTATTGATAAAACATTTTTACAATGTCTTTATTATCGCATCCTATTATTATATTATATATTCTATTATATATTCCTTTAGTTAGTGTTTATTAAACATACAAATGTTTTCGAAGCTCGTAAATACAATAAAATCAATCGGTAAGTGCAAAAAAAGCTAATGAAGCAACTATTAGTTCATAAGTATCCAATAGTACTATTAGATCGGCTATAAGTCAAGAGTGATGATACCACATCCGCTATAAAAATTCAATCATTAATCATGATTCAAGAAAGGAAGAAGCGTGCGTCATAGACAATACTGTATAGAATATGTACTATACGGAGTCTTCGATGAACTGTGGAGTCAATTCTATAAAAATTTGTCGGCTTATTAATATTATTAAATAGTATATTTGCTCGAGAGAAGATTCATTTTTATCAAAATCTATTATGTTGCTTCTTCAATCATTTTTTTTTTTCATCTATTATTTTCGTCAAGATTTATGAAAATTATATCTATCCAGTGTATTAACTTTTATGAATAAAGCGGAACGAAAGCGTGAACTTTCATAAATTTGAATGAGGATATTTGTTTCTACAAGTGCGCGATTAATACGATGAGTCTCGTGCAAGCATTAGAAGTTTTTATAGCTTTTATTATTGATATGCATCGTGAGACAACCTGCATTATTTATAAGCGAATAATTCAAGATACAAAGCGAACGAAAGTGAAGATTAGTCACGCAAGATATAAGATATCTCTCTTATTGTTAAATAGTAGAGAATAAGAACAGGAAAGAGGGTCGAATAAATTTCCTTCCATTTTTCCTCGAGCACGTATTTCAAACTCTCGTCATCACTTTTGTTGTCCGCATAATGACAGAAGCACAGGATGAAACGATTAGATTTACGGCAACTTTGAGTAATTTTCCCGAAAAAAAAAAAAAAAT
The DNA here is from genome assembly GCF_030449975.1 of Polyergus mexicanus. NCBI lineage: Eukaryota > Metazoa > Arthropoda > Insecta > Hymenoptera > Formicidae > Polyergus > Polyergus mexicanus. The sequence goes on from NW_027223324.1 coordinate 4,697,406, forward strand.
ATATATATATATATTATATATATATATTGTAAAATTATTTTTTTTTATTTCTTTTTTAATTGAAAGAAAGAAAAAAAGAGAAAGCTTTGTTCGCGTTTGATATCAGTGTGATATCATAACTCTTTATGCTATTATGCGTTACGTAAAATGCCGGTCGAGGAAAAACACGACTTCGATATGTTCGATGACAACTGTGTATATATATATATAGCTATAGCACAAAGAAAATGACATTCGTTATACACGTCTGCTAATACACGTCATCCCGTACTTACGTGGCCGAGCATCGCGCTGAAGCGCTGCGAACTTTATTAAGAGCAAGCTCCTTCTGTTATCAGTTTATCGCGAAACTAGTTCAAGGGTTTGAATGAAGCGTGCGCAAGGTTGAAAGAAATAATCGGACCGTGTTCTAGAAATGTTATCCGTTTTCGCGCGGATTTTTCCTATTGTTCGCTTCCCATCGTTCGTCTCTTATCGAAGAACAAATAAGAGATTACAGTATCTCTCAGTCTTGAGATTGCTTAGTTTGATTCTTATTTAATTTGTGATTTATTTTATGAAATATAAGATACGCACAAATATTTTGAAATATTATCGCGAGGAAGGGATAAAGAAGAATGAACCTGAGAAAAGGAAAGATGACAAAATAATTTTTGTTAGCTATATATTTACTTTCGAGATATAAAGGCGCACAGCGCACATGGTATGTCTTATGTGTATCTCGATAAAATCCTTACTAATGATACTGAGAGAATTGTTTTTTGTTGAATAATATTAAAGATTAATGCTTGCATTAATATTGATATTTGTGATGCATTATATTACTCAAGATATATTACCGGTAAATATGCATATATGTATTAAACTGGGAATAACAACGGCTCTTTATCACCTATGCAAATTTTGATATTTCATAAGCATGAAACCTTAATCGATCAATTATTGTATAATCTATGCACGCAATGAGTGTTGATTTTTAATTTTAAAATATCATGAAAACCGCGTGTATAGATTTATATTGGAAAAATTGAATCGCTTCTCGAACTACTATATTTTTAGCTGCTAGGAATAAAATACTGCGCTTTCATACACACATACACGTACACACACATGGACTCTTAACGTAATATTCATATAATCTTGATCTTAATAATAAAGATAATCTTGATTTTACTACACTCATATCTACTCGCTTCGTATCACACGTATCGTAACTTTACGTGAGAAAAGCAATATTACGTCGTTTATAGAGTTAATGACTCCCTTGGATATTCTTGAAACGACTATGTCTGTATGAAATCAAAAAGAGCGAACGTCAATGCAACGTGTGACACGATAAATCCAAGGCTCGTTGTTACGTTTCGATGCTCATGCATTTTTTTTTTTTTTTTTAAATTTTTGCTTCACTACTCAGGTCAAACAGTAAGCTTAAAAAATTACCGCCTCGTGTTGCAGTTGAGCAATTGAAGATATGAATCATCGCGTGAAATCCTCATGATGCAATCGAGCGTAATTGCATTCGTAATTGTGTCTTGTTGTAGACGAGAAAGAAATTCTGCACGGCGTCAGCGGTGAATTTAAGGCCGGCGAATTAGTGGGTATCATGGGGCCATCCGGAGCCGGAAAGTCGACGTTACTCAACGTTCTCGCCGGTTTCACGTAAGTATTTGATGAGAATAAATATCATCCTCGACACATATACACGAGAAGTTTAGAGACCTTATCTCTCTTTATATACGCGCACGAGTACTTTATCGCTTACGCGCATCCGTATCTTCACGTTTACAGCTCTCGTCGATTGAAGTTCAGATTTAAATGTCATAATGTGTGACATATACGCGATAATAAAACTATTTTCAACGAAACGGGAAGAACAGGAATTGAGTCTAGACAACATGTATATATATATAATATTGAACTTCCAAAGCTCTTTTTTTTTTCATTTTTGATGATGACTCTTTGCTGTCACCGATCGGGCATCAGAATCAAACTAATTACACTTAAAAAACTGTTTTGCTGATATAAATAGATTTCTATAGTCACAATAACAATTTATCATCATTTTTTTCTGCGCTAAGGAGCGATCCTTACAAGAGAGCTCGTCGAGTGTCACAAGAGTCTGTCACACTTCGTCGAAGTTTAATTACGTCGAGATTTAAGAGTGAATGAGTACGAAGATCGATGATTAGGTTCCACGTGAAACTGCGATTTTTCCAACGATCGATCTTCGTGTCCCGCATATTACGTTGCAATCGCGTTAAATGTGATATCTCTATCACGATTTTTTGCGAATTTTCTGAATAGCTCGCGAGAAATATTGGATTTTTCATCGCAGGAGCATTCGCGCTTCATAGATGAGATGTATCTCGCGGAAATAAATTCGTATGTATCGCGAAATGATTAATCGCGATATTAATTAACCTCGTTAATTAGCGATATACTTGTCTTTCATCCTTAGACCTGTGTGATAAATTCACTTTGGATTATAAATCTCTTCCCTATTCGATATTGTGTTCGAGCGCAGTAATTTTTTTATATTTTTTATATGTCAATATGTAAGTTTTTTTTTTATATTATTATTGATATCTCACGTAGCACACATATTGATTTCATAATCGTTTCCTAATCGTATATAGTGTGGTACCTGCTAAATTTTACAATTTTAAAGCTTTGCGCCTGAATGCACAGTGAATATTTTTTATATAACAACCTTTTTAATAGTATTTTATGTAACTATCATAGCGAATATATTATCTCTCTCACTGAATGGAATTCAGTTGATTTAAAGAGTCTTAGTTAGTGTCTTATAGACATTGACACTCAAGGTTACAATTACACAATCATAAGGAAATAAATGTTTAGATTGCCGATGATTAATAATCTTTTGCATCTCACCCGCATCCATCATAAATAATGATAAATATGTACGGAAGAGATTGATTTAATCGGCGCGAGAGGTTATTGTTTGTTTTGTAAGTTTTTGCGAGTATTACTTATGTTTTTGCATATACTTATTCGCGCATTCTGCATTAATATATGATAATATATCATATTTACTTCTCAACGTATTATATATAATAAAAAAGAGAGATGTTTTTTTTTTCTAGTTAACTACACTATACTACATGAAATATTCATCATTTTAATATTATCATACGCGAGAAGCTTATATATGTATTTATTAATCCTTGCATTCCTATTTCTAAATTCTTTGCCCTTTGTATTATTACATTAACAATTAAATTCAAATTCAAATCAAAATCACGCGAGAAACTTATGTATATAATTAAATCAAAGATGATTAAAATTTCAACGAAACTAATTGCGTGGAAATGGCTCTGAAATATATGATATAAATACACAAATGTAAAAAGCAAATAAGAGCCAGATGCGAATGTACAATATATCGAAATTGATCTGTTCAATATAAGAATAAATTAAAATAACGGTACATTAACGTTTCGATTCATTTTAGGATCACCTTCAGCATATATCAGTGTAATTCATAAACATATTATAATGATAAAAATAAATCTCCCAGCTTATGGAGATAAAAACGAGTAGCCTCCAAACGGCGATAGTCGGTGTGATGTTCTTGACTCGTACCTTGAACATAAAAACAAATGACGGATAACGGATTTATATATAAAATTACACACGTCAAAATATAGGAAATGATAGATCGATAATTGAAAAATCGGCCAATGTCATTGGCACTTGCCATAGTACCACCATAAGTAAAAAAATTCTTTCTTCGCGTGTAATTTGATTACGCTGACAGATACGTAGTAACTTATGTAATTGATTAGCTTCGTGCGAATTCATTATCACCGTACGTATAAAAGGCGAGCCGTTGCGTAGAATATATTTACATTTTTTTCCGATATATACATAAATATCTCTTTGTATCTTCCGTATTCTTCAATATCCTTCGTTAGAGCGGTATAATTATTTCTGTAATAATTCAATGCGCAGAGTAAAGGGTGTGAGGGGAGAGATTCTGGTTAATGGCAAGGTTCGCCTACCGTACAGCGAGCGATGGAAGAGGATGTCGTGCTACATACAGCAAGATTCTATTCAACGTACGTGGATTACCGTAGGAGAAGCCATGACTGTGACCGCCCATCTGAAGCTCGGATGCACAATCAGTTCCGCCTATAAACACACTCAGGTTTGTGATATACAACTTGCTTTAATGAGAGATACATATTGTGCTATGCATCACAAATTTTTTCCCCTCCGGTAAAAAAAAAAAAAAAAAAAATCTCATGCGCTTGTTGGATTATGGAAAATCTATAACAGGTTTGATAGAAAACGCGTTTTCCGCATACGTTACATTTTTATGAATTAAGCATTGTTTGTTGTTCCCCGTCTAGAAGCCTCAACTTTATTTTTTGCTTATGTATAGGTTTTGGAGTTGCTAGAGATGCTGGGATTGACCCATTGCTACGACACGCTATGCGGGAAATTGTCGGGAGGACAAAAGAAGCGACTCGATATTGCCTTGGAGCTCTTGACTAACCCTTCAGTATTATTCCTCGACGAACCAACGACCGGTGAGCAGTAAAACTTTAACACGAAGACAACTAATTCTTGACGATTTTACGACTTTACTGTGTTGTAACATCTTAAATAAATATAATTACAAAAAGCAGAGAGAGAGAGAGAGAGATATGAGTAGAGAGGATAAGAGATCAAGTCCTAGAAGAGACAAGTGAAATAGTAAAAGAGATTCGGTCTTTCGAAATTATGTTTAACAGTTAATAGACATCGATTATAATCCAATGTTCATCAAGTATCAATCGCAATTAAAGATACATCAAGAAAGAATGCGGCTTAATATTAATTATCTACAATGTGCACACATGACAATTTAATATTTCGCAATGACTGCAATATACTCATTTGCATCAAAATGTATAATACAGATAGGTCGTACGCATAATTACGTCGTTCCGTGACAGCCAAGTCCTAGAGTGCTTCGCAACTACTTGTCTCGCAATTTGCGATGTGTGTTTCCGATTACCTCATTCCGCGTTTCCAGCTTCAATTACGTCGCGTTTGCTTAATAATATCGCGTATGCACGAATTTGTCGAGATTGCATTACTCCAAGATCTCCTACTCTTTATCGTTGTGAGTTAAATTTCTTTTGAAAGAAAAAAATGCATAGACGATTGTCAAATTATTAAACATTCGACAAAAACATTCTTTCAGGTCTGGATGCCGCTTCGTGCAGCCAATGCGTCGCTCTTATGAAACGATTGGCGAGATTGGAGAGGCGTACAGTAATCTGTACGATTCATCAACCGAGCGCCTTGATCCTCGAGATGTTCGATTCCCTGTACGTCGTAGCCGGTGGTTACTGTATATATAGAGGCCCGGTTAATTCTTTATTATCGCACCTGGCTTCCATTGGCGCCAATTGTCCACCTTATCACAATCCAGCGGATTTCGGTAAATAGCCTTGTCTAATAATCAACCGACTGATTGCGCGCGAGAAGCAACGAGCAAAACTGAAACAAGGTATCTTTCTCTTGCGCGGTTCGCTTTAAATGCGTATCTATAAAACAGACTTTATCAAAAATTGCACGCGATTTTAGAAGTGATTCATCATAAGCATATTGTAATATTGTTTAAAAAATTTAATATAAATTTGCGGAAGAAATTGAACGTTTCCGGCGTTTTCAATGAGAAATATAACGATTGTTTAAAATGTATTACTTCATTCTTATATGAAGCCCAATCGTGGATTCGCTCTACTATCGCGATAAACTCTTTATTTGACATATTGAAAGAGAATAATTTTTATGTTATTCACATTATACGCGAATACAGTGGTGTGCAAAAGATTCCGGCCAGTGGCAGTTTCGCACTCTAATTTATTTTAAAAAACCCAATGACTTTTTAACCAATTATCAAGTGCGAGTATAACATATAGGAAACAAAATAATATAGTGAAAGAATATTGTTTATGTTCGTGAAAGTATTTATAGTTATAATTGTTATATGTATTTATAAAATGTCACTGGCCGGAAACTTTTCCACGCCACTGTAGGTCGATTATAAATGTAATCGATACGCGTATCGGATATATTGAAATTGCGATTAGCATTCGACAAGCATATATAATAGTCTATATATTCATCACTTCTAAGAAACAACGACTCAAAAATCGACCGTTTGAATTTTGAATTCGTTTCAGTCCTCGAGGTAGCGGTCGGCGAATATGGTATTTCGCTCGATAAGCTGGTAGGGGCAGCGGAAACGATACAGATCAACCAGAAGTCGGTCGCTCTTACCACGGAGCTGCTGTCTGAAGAAAGTAAGCTCTCATTTTATCTCCTTCATAAAAGAGCCTATTCGAATACGCGGCTATTAATAAATTGATAAAGCCTCCAGTCATTCCTAGAATCCATTGCATACACGCATATAAATGTTCTTTAATTTATTTGATTATTCGCTTATAAAACGTTATAATATTCATTTCTAAATGACTGAATATTAAAAGATGTATTCAACAGTTTATAAATCGATTACGTTACAATAATTATATTCGCGTGCGTCTTCGTAAGCTTTTTTATATCTAAAATTTGCGCGCCGAAGAATTTATGCAAATTAATATACGATATATGTGTATATATTATATATTATAAAATTCTTTGTGCCTTTTTAAAATTTATTTCGATATCTTTGAACGTGTGCGCGTATGAAAAAAATTTATTACTCCAAGAAATCGATGCTGATAATCTCTTTTATTTCCATCATTTCTAGAAAATGCTGTCAAGGAACCACCACCGCCCGCCGGTTTCCTAATGCAATGCTATCTTTTGTATAAGAGGCAATTGTTATGCTTGAAAAGAGACTATACGTTGTTGATGGCGCGATTGTTCTGTCACCTGTTGATCGGCATAATATTCGGATATCTATACATGGGAAGTGGCTACCGAGCCAACGGTGTTCTAGCAAATTACGTATATATGTACGGATCGTTACTACTCCTCGTTTATACTGGAAAGATGGCCGTCACTCTGGCCTGTGAGTAGCTAATAATTGTATCTAAAGCGATCAATTTAATTCTATTACAGCTAAGTTGCAACGTATAACTGGTTGGATCCTTTGTTCAGCGAGAATTAATTTTCTACATTTTTCTTGCGAAATACCAAGTCCGAGTCGAAGAATATTAATGATCAGATTTTACACTCTTTTTTCCCTCATTTATGATTTACATATTTTATAATTTCATATAATGTCGTGAACCGAATTTGCTCTTTGACCTACTGAATATTTCACGCCGTATATGCACACGCGGTCTTAAAGATTTATGAATTTAACTGACTATTGAAAATCTCTCCTATTGCAGTCTACAACTAATCAAACGTAAAGTCTTGCTTGTCTTTCGAAATCCCGCGTTGTTCGACGATAATTACCTTCACCGTTGCTGCATCGATCAATGTAACATACGGTGAACGTTCGAGCCTATCGTACGGTCGTTACACCGTCAAGATGTGGGTCAAGGAAACGCGAATATCCCTTCTACGACAATCATATTTTGTAGACAACCAACAGTAGACAATTAATAATTCAACGCATATGTCGTAGCGAATTTTAATCGAAACGGATTTGTACTGTTCGAGAATGACGCGATTAATGACAGTTAGATAATAATTCCGCCTCTTTCAGATCTATCGCTAATCGGACGCAGATAATTTATATTGATGATCGTAAACGCACGTCGCGCGGACCGCGACTCTCCTCTGTGTAGATTTAATTTCAACGAATGAATGAAGTCCATTTATATATTTCCTTCATTTGCATACAGAGAATTATTTCGCGCGAACGATTAGTTTTTGTTTAAATCTTTTTATAGTCATAATGCGCACGAGTATGTACACATTTCATTACATTATTCCACACACACACGCAGCGCGTACATTGTATAAAATTAGGTTGTTCTCCAGAATCCTCATTTTTTTGGGGAAGTATTGTCCTTCTGATATCCGATAAATATATTCAACGCGTGTTTTGATCATTAATTCATGACAGAATTCCATGTATAATCTCACGTGTCGCGTGAAATTGATGGAGAACATTCCAGAAAGATTACGTAAAATACACAAAATCTACGTGTATATGAATTAGGACACGCAAAATTATAAGCAGATTTCTACTTAAATTGTCCCAAATGATGTTCACGTGCGATCTTATCTGTTTCAGTCCCACTGGAGATGCAGATTCTCACGAGGGAGCACTTTAACCGTTGGTACCGACTAGCACCATATTATATCAGCATACTGCTTATCGAAATACCTTTTCAAGCAGCCTGCGCGGCGACGTATCTTATCGTGAGTTACTGGTTAACCGGTCAGCCCATAGAGACGAATCGAATAATATTCTTCATGATAGTCAGCATAGCTGCTAGTCTAACGGCGCAGGCATGGGGTTTCTTTATTGGCGCTACCACACCAATTAAGGTAAACTTCCTCTGACGCACGTAGATGCTTTTTTCCCTAAAAAATACATATGTAACATATCATATAAATACATATATATATATATATATATATATAATTATACAATTATTCTGTATTTATAATTTCCAGAGTAACTCTGTGGATTTACAGATTAAAAAAATTAGATTCAAGCGTTTGTATATATCCATTGATGCGTATAAATCTTATAAATCCGTAAATTCAATGTATATGCGAGTATGAATTCTTGTGTCGCGCACATTTGCAGATATAATCTGTGAATATAATATGAATCTGAATATTTCTCTGCAAATGTGCACATCTCTCTGAATCCATTGAGAATTATTTAACTTTAGATATTCATAAAAGGAAAAAAGAGGTATCGAATTTGATGATTCTTTACAGATTGCGGTCTTTGCCGGTCCCATAATCGCAGTGCTGTTTTCCATTTTCGGTTTCTGCATACGTTATATAGATACCCCGCATGCGTTTCGTTGGATGTTCCATATATCGTATTTCCGTGCGGGCTTCCAAAGCCTGCTATACACTGTATACGGATTTGACAGGACGGACTTGAAGTGCGATGAATTTTACTGTCATTACAAGAAACCCACCAAATTTCTCGCAGAGATGGATATCGTCGACATAAATGTGGTGAACAATCTAATATTGATACTTGGTATTGGTGTACTGATGCATCTTTTAACTGCCAGTGCGCTCTGGTGCAAGCTTAACAGGAGATGAGCTAAATACATCTCATCGATACAGTATTGCATATGGTTTCTATAAAAGAAGTGATGTTATTTTGCAAATTGTGAGAAAAAAATGTGGAAATATTGTATATAAAATATTTAAAAGATACTTTGTTGGAAAAATTAACACTGGAAACGATTAAGCGTAAGTGAAAGAATCGTTAAAAAGAGGCAAAATTATTATTTCCGCTTGATTTTGTCTCATTTCGTGTTCTATAAATTTTTTCTACAAATCTTTGTTTTCGAGAACTTTTTAAGCTTTATAATAAAATTATTTTAAAATATCGCAAGTCGGAATTCTTTTGCTTTGGTCGCGCGCGCGTAACAAGACGAAGCGATAATATAACCGAGAATTAAGATATGATAAGATTTGTATAAAGCTGAGTGTCTATAAGTATATGTACATAAGCCCGAGTGATATTAAAGGGCAGACATGTACGATACAGCGTATCTATATGTGAGCGTTGCTATTATAATTTAGATTCATATCATGACATATTTAAAGCTTTAAAAATGTCCTAAACAATATAATTGTAGTGCTAGTTTCTAAATTTTGAAATATTTGTTTAATTCACATTTTTCTAGTAGTATACCTACGGATGCATTAAGTTATCTAAATTATCTATATAAATGTAAACATTTTTTAAATAAATATGTACATTTATGTATGTATGTATGTATGTATGTATATATATATATATATATATATATATATATATATATATATATATATATATATATATATATAAACACATATATTTGTACATAATATTTCTTATTAATGAAAATATGACCCTTTTTCCGAAAGAATATAAAGCGGAAACATATATATTAATCATGAAATTTTTTCTAGGGAGAGAGTGTTTATTTTTTTATTTATTTCAAGTTTTAGAAAGTGATCTTTTTTGATAAAAGATCACTTTCTGATAAATTGTTAAATATATTCATTAAGTTTTTTGTCTTTATTCTATTATTTGCATATGTTTAAGTGTCTCATTTCTACATTTAAATATATATCATTCAAATTCTTATACAATATTGAATGAATCAATTTCATTGTTCAATCAATTAATATGATTTAAATACTAACATTTATGTTATTTAAATCTTTAACTATATATATATATATATCTGTGCTATGATGTAATTTATGTACATTATAATTTATGCAAACATTATATATAATTATAAAGTATTATTATCCAAGATCGTAATTAATCTTGAAAGATTAATTAAGATATGTATATTTATAGCTAGCAATAAACAATGATGTGTTTTGCATTATACTTTAAGCAATACGAGCTCTCTAAGATACCTATACAAGGCATATCTGTGGAAATCATTTTGAATAATCAGTTTTGCTTTAAAAATTTGTTTATTTATATGACATTATACGATATTTCTTTTTATAGAGTTTATATAATAAAATTTATGTCCAGTAAAAGCATTTGAGCAATTACTGTAACAAACTGACAGATAACTTACTGTAGGTATATTTATATTTCACTTCAAACTTAATTAGAATCAATACACATGAAGATATACTAATATATTCATTATTTTTTAATTATAAAGAGCACATACTAAAAAGACTAAACATTACCTACAGAATAATTATTTTTATCGTATTAATAACAATCATAACAATAATTGCAGTCTTGTTCGTTACTCGTATATTAACATAATTCTTGAGGATATTTCTGTTGCTCGTTATTTGTGTGTGTGTGTGTGTGTACAAGATGTCTGACATCTCCATACAATACTTTATTAGCGTATTCTAGAGGTAAAAGAGAATCAAAAACTCTAATACAAAAATTTTGAGGCTGCAATAGTTTTTGACTTATAAGCGATCAAAGTTTGCCAATGATATCGCGTAAAACTCGCGCGCTCAGGCTCGTAACTATATTTACACGCGTACCGATCTGTCATCCGTTGATTTTTTCAATTTAGATGATCTTGATTTTTACTGCACAACTGATTTTTATTTTATGTAGGCGTAATACACATATACATAGGAAATGACAAAATAAAATCAGTTGTGCAGTAAAAATCAATATTATCTAACTTGAAAAAATCAATAACAGATGACAAATCGATACGCGTATAAGTGTAGTTACAGGATTGAGCGTGCAAGTTTTACGCGATATCATTGGCAAACTATGATCGTTTATAATTCAAAAATTATTGCAGCCTCAAAATTTTTGTATTAAAATTTTTGACTCTATATTATCTCTAGAACACGCTAATAAAGTGTTGTACGGAGGTTCTAAGACACCCTGTGTATATATATGTATGTGTATGTATATATATATATATATAAGTGCCATAAACCGCACAAGAGTGATATTGCTATTGTAGCTTCTACAAGGAAGATAATACTGTATCTTTTACTAACTTATTTTCTCTTATAGCTTTAAGTATTAAAACAGAATAAAAATAACGACTAGAAATAAAATTAATGAAAGACTTAACAATGTACACAATTTTCCACAATGGTAATTACATGGATCTGCAGCAATTTACATTACATTACATTATTATTTTATGGAATATTATATGTGATGATAAATTGTGATGTGAAACTGCATGTTTAATATACATGTTAAAACTTCGTAATTTTTATATACATCATTGAATGTGAATATAAATTCTAATAAAATTGGAATAAATATTTTTTAGACGACATAAAACAACTTTATAATTTTTGTTTTAATTTATCGTTTTCCCCTAAATAAAAAATTCTCTATGATAAAATAATAGAAATAACACATGATAATCACTCCCCCAATTCTTTGAAGAATTTTATTGATTTCTATTTGGATGGATTTTCTACATTATGTAAGTGAAAAAATGATGAATTATTGACAGAAATTTATTATTTATAATTTATAATTTCAAAAATATCTCGAGTATTATAAAAAATTGTTAAACTCTTTCAATCTTTTTCAGCACTGTTTAGATATTTAATTTTGACAAACACAAGACTTGTATAATACGATTACAACATTGCAACTCTAAATATTGACATATTTTTTTAAATAAAATAATACACTAATTATAATATCATTAAAATCGTGTCGCATTGTTTACTATGGAAAGAAAACAGATACTTGTACACTTTAAAAATATTTTGGCATTTGTTCCTTATTGATATATGTTGTATCATTTTTTTGTACGGTATTATATTGTTGCATCGTTTTTAAAATTTTTCTGACTTATATTTTGATGGATATTAAACATTGAATCTCTTGTATTATAAATTGCAAGACACTTTGATTTACAAATAATGTTTCATCATTCAGTGATGCCCAAATATTTGAAAAAGTTGAGAAACACATCATCGATACACAATCTATTTAAATGAACTGATGCCATCAATGAAAAAGATATTAAAGATATATCTAATAATTATAAATCTGCAATTTTTATTTACAATTTAGATGTTTTCTTCCTGTGAAAGTAAGAAAAAAAGAATAAAATCATAAATTTTCTCTATTTAAAAAATTTATGTTTCAAAATTATTTTTTTTAAACAATACACTTTTCGTAAGTACAATTTAGTTTCCGAAGTAGGCCGAAAGGATTTTGTCCAAAACTGCAATACTTAAATATCTTTCATTGATGCCGTCGAAACAGCAGTTATAAATAGAATACAGCGAGGCAATTTGAATAGCGAAGCATTTTATTGAATAATATTAAGATTTAACGCACGTGCTTGGAGAGATGCTGTATTGTTTATTTGAGCGATGCGATGGAAAGTCTTTCAAATGTTTATGCTTTGTTTAGTGGCGCTATAACAATTGTAAAAAAATTGAAAATTAATTTTATCCTATTCAAATAATCCCGCCATACCCTATATTATATATATGTATAAATAATACTAATAATATTAATAGCCTAATTTGTATATGGAATATATCTTACAATTATAGACACAATACTGCAAATTAATAATTTAACATGAATGAGACATATAATTTTTATTGAAAACATTAATTAATTAAAACAAAAATGATTAAATATATAAAAAAAAGTAGTTTTTATACCTGATGAAAATTGAAGTTAAATTATTAAGGAGAAGATACATAAAATTACAATTACAAAATAGAATTTTTATGCCTACTATTTACAATATAGGATTTTATATACTGTCTTTACTTAATAATTATTTATATTTAAAAGTTATATCTCTCCTCAATCGTAAGTTCTCACTGTATGTTTGACTTTTCTCTGCGCCTCCGTTTCATCTTCTGTACCATAAAGATGAGATCGGTGTTTCATTTCAGTCGCAACAGACTTTAATAAACCAACAGAAAAACAGAGAAATAAACATAAGAATATAACGTAGGTGTTAAACAAAAGAAGGATAAAATATATCAAAATGAATGAAATAAACCACGTTGATAGAGATGCTATCCATTATGATAGTAATCTCAGACTAAACTCACCAAACGAGAGCGCACTCTTTTTGGCATATCTTCTTGTAAACTGTGAATTTCGTTGCGCCTTAAAACGAGTTGCGAACCGTCCTCGAAAATCACCTAAACAGAAAGATTGCGCAATTCGTTATTAATAATTAAGCGATTAATCTTATATTCAAATCTTATATTCATAATATCAGTTTTTACTTACAGTAAACATTATCCGATGATTTGTACCTTCAAAGATACCATCATATGTTTGTCCATCTGTCCAGTTTACAGTCACCGCGGCTCCGAGTGGTGGTGTATTTCCAGGATCATAATTCTAAACAGAGAAATTTCAGTACAATATATTCATAAAGTATATTTTTCAAAGAATATCATATATTTATATATATATATAAATTGTTGTAAAAAAAAATATATATATATATATATTTATAAAAATATATATATTTTTTTTTACAACAATTTTTATTTTAATAAGCTTCAGACAAAGAATAGAGCAGAAATAAAACTATACAACTATAGACGGAGAAAGAGAAATTGAGTTAATAATTTGACAAAATAGACTGCACAAAAACTTACGATTATGTCAGAGGGAAACAAATCATCGCTGAAACTGTTATCGTTAAATGTAACCATGTAGAAAAGAATATCCTGAATAGACTCGACTTTGGCTTGATAGTATCTGGTATTTCGATGTTTTGCCCAAACGACTTCACCTTGCCGTATCTGCGGTATTTTTTCCTTGCCTTCGTCGTGTCCGTTACATGTTACCTGTGGATGGCGTAGATTAAATGTTAATATTTTACCGTGCAATTTCGTGTAATCGTGTATCTTACGATTATTAGATTGTATTGTACCTGAAGTTCCTGCGAGTTGTATACCGGTATAATAAATGTGGCACCCGCTGCGAGACCACAAGACGGATGAAACACATTGGTACATTGATTACATTTTAAGCATGCTCCACCATCCTGTCCGCAAAAGCAACATTTCTTGTGACACGAGTCCTCCATAATTGTCAATACGTTGATGGGATCTTTATTTATGGCATCTTTGAAAGTGGCTCCTGGTACCATAAGCGTGCACAAGATGTGTGCCCATCGACTATCGCTAGTACGTTTTAAAGGACCGCCGAACATCGGGCACAAACAACACATCTAGTTTGTCGTAACAATAGAGCGAGATTTAGACAAAACGCATGTTTAACGAGATAAAGAGAGAGTAAAAAAAAAAAAAAAAACAGATTTTTCAACACGTACCACATCGTTTCTACCGGCTTTACATCTGTCGCAGGCCCAATTTCGGATATCCTTAGGTAATATAGTTATACCGTAACAGGACGCGTGAACAGTCACGTGGCATTCTCTACATCGTAAGAGTTTGTTGTTTTCCGGCTCGACAGCCTGTTCTTTGGAATTGGCCGCAAAAATAGTGGCGGACACCTGATGTATATATATATATATATTTATAATTTATAATATAATTATATTTAATATAATTAACATAATATAATTTATATATATATATATATATATATAAATTATTCATTCAATAATATATCTTCGCAATTTATTGTGTACATTTACATTGGCTTCAATTGAAGAGAGAAACGAGTTAATAATTATTAAACATTTTTTTTCTCACCCATATCGGCGTGCTTTCAGGTAACATGGTTGATTGGCAATACCTCCAATCAGGTGGCATTACCCTGCTGCTTCCGCTCGTACACGAGGCAAAAGTGGCGCATATTGCACAATGAGAAACTTGAGCACTCCAATAATTATTGAACGCTTTCAACAGATCGTTATTTGGTATATTTGGGTAAATCATCTCCGAAATGTGTCCCGGTATCATTGACGTAATTGATTGAGAATTACCACTGGATTGCGACACATCCGTGGATTGCGTTGATATTGTATCGGTTGATTGATCTCTTGTAACTTCAATCGTAGGGACAACAGTCGCTGTTTGTTTTTTCCTCGTCGTAGATTTCTTTAACTTTTCTTTAGGCTTCTTTCTCAAGATAGATATTTGTGTTTGTTTCACATTAGATGAGGATAAATGTGGATAAATATTAACTGCCGTATTTATAAAACCTGGTAGCTGCGCTTTATTGTCGGATATACTTGAGTTTGATATATTTTCGCTCTCGCTAGGGTGCATGAGATCATCTAAAGCCGATTTCTTTTCAATCGAAGAATGCACATTTGGATATATAGTGCTTTGTGCATTCATAACTCGCGATAGAACGTTGTCCGCATTAGACACATTATAGGTTAATGCAGGCACGTCGATAGGATGATTAACTTGCGTTCCGATGGAAGTACTTGCGATATTTGTTCGAGACGTATTCATAAATGCGTTATTGTTCGACTTGCAATTCTTCGAAGATGATTTTTTACGCGATGTTTGCCCTTTTTGCGACTTTTGGCGCAATGTACTTTTGGTGGCAATTTGTTTTGAACTGTTTGGAACAGTTGCATACGCAGAATTCGCAACAGTTGACGCAGTGGCAGTTTGCAAATACATCATGTTATTAGGCACGATTTGAGAATAATTACACATGGCGGGAGATATAAACGTATTTGTTTGTGGTAATACGTGCGTTTGAAATTTTTGAATATGGATAAAACCACTTTTATTTACCGTGGTGCCAGTAGACGCTTGAGTTGGGGGAGAAACGTCTCCCGAATGACAAATGTACGGATTGTTTTTCCAGAATATCTTTGCGCATTCCTTGGAATTATCCACTGTAGACATTACCTTTCCCAATGGTCTTTTCAGATTACTATGCTGATTAAATACCAACGAAGACTTCACAAAGGGATTATTGTTAAAAATCAAAGATTTGCCTTCTGAAGTAGAAATTGGAGTAATGGCAGTACCAGGTGGAAGTTGGTGTGAAAAATCCTCCAACTGCGGTATACTTTTAGGTGTATTATCATTTCCAATGTGTGATACTTCTAATTCATTCTGCAAAATCGGAGGATTAGAGTGATGGAAAGTTGTATTTGGTAGATATATTATACTTGCAGATGAGGTAGCAGGTTCCGATTCTGATAAAAGCGTATTATTTGATGCATTCATACTCGCAGTCGAGTTCAATGAATTTGTTTGACTTATAGTAGCATTTTCAGGCTGTGAAACTCTTGATGATAAATGTAACGGTATGCTTAATCGAGGCGCTTTTATCAAATTCTTATGTTTTATCGATCCATGTTCTCTAGACATTGCTGCAGTTTTGAGCTTTGCATATGTATCCTGTTTCACATGAATAACATCTTTTGTACTTTCATTTTGATATTCAGAAATTTTTTGTACTATAGTATCATGATTTCTATTCATAGGGCATATTGTTTTGCAAGTGTCACTTTTGATATCTTTCAACAAACTACTTATCGCTCTATCTCCAACTGTACTGTTCATTAATATTTCAGTGCCTTTGTCATCACTACAGCCAAAGTTTGTCATTTGACCACTATTGGTTATATTTATGGTAGTTTTATCCTTTACATTTGTCATACTGAGCTCATTACCAAGTGAAATAATATTTCCAGGTAATGTATTGATTTTTCCTTGATTGTTAGATATATCTTTTACAGTATGAATGCTATGAAGATCAGATAGCACCATATTTCTATGTTGCACATTGTCATTTGAAACATCTAAAGTCGATGCATGAGTATAGAGTGATATATTATCATGTCTGGATTTACTTTTGAATGCATGTTTCAATCTTATTTTCTTCTGCCCACTGTGACTCAAATGCTTTTTTCTCCTTTTGATAGACTTGTCGACAACTTCGGGAAAATCTATCTTAAGAGGATCTTCCACAGGATCATTTTCTATTATAATATTATCATTATAACTTCCTTGAATCACAGGAATTTCGTCGCTAGTTTCCTGGGACATATCTTCAAAAGTACTTATGTCATCAACTTCACTTTTTATTTCAACTTTAATCACTTCCACATTCTGTGTATCAATAACTTTGGCTTCCTTTTTAGATTTTGATTCAATCTTTAATTTTTTTTCTCTACTTCCACTTTGCTTTCTCTTCTTCTTTTTGCTCTTCTTGCGATTGTAACCATCATCATACACAGATGCCTCATCAACATCTAAAATAAAAAATACTTTAGATTAGTAAAAAAGAAAAAGCGTTTGGATCTATACCTATTAGATTGATTAAAATAAAAATGTACAATATTTTACCCATTTCTCCTGCTTTTAACCAGATATCTTCTAGAACCTGCAATTGCTGTTCGTCCGGCTCATCTATCGGCTCCTCTATTTCTTCAAATTCGAGATCTTGCAAAGCCTTTTTAATATCCGGAGGTATATCCGCACGATTCACCAGTTCTTCCATATTAACAACAGGATTGGCGCCTATAATCTTTTTTTTATGAATCATATGACGCTTATTTTTTGGCGCTGCATTCAGATAGCTCTGTGGTAATTGACCATTGCTACTGTTGTTACACAATAAATCCATTTGTGATGGCATTGGTGCAGCGGTTTGTCTAGGATCCTCAGGATGGGGACCAACATCTTCACCGCGCAGCCATAAATCATACCTATGTTATCGGAATTAATATCAAGTTGTATACAATAGTCTACTATAATAAATATTTTAACATACAATATATGTAGTGCATGTTATGTACATAATCATATAAAACTGTTAAGTAATCTTAGGCAAAGAGGTATCTACATACCTCTCTGGTTGAAAGCGTTTGACAAAGGTATCCATAGATATTTTGACCATATCTTTACTACAAGAACATTGTGTAGCTCTCTTCCCATATTCTACCCATCTAGGTGTTGCAAAGTTGGTGGATTCAGCGCAATTAAATCCATGATTAAAACCAGCATGATAACCATATGGAAATGTAATCATTATTTCTCCAGCTTCTTGCGTTATCTGTAAAAATGAAAGCCAAAGTAGCTAAGAACAATATCTGGAATTTATGATTGTGACATAAATGGAGACATACTTACCTTGTTACATGGAATGGAATATTGTCTTAATATTTGAGGGGATATCAAAGACATTTTGTGACGCAAGAAGGCCTGGCAACTCTGATAACTCGATGGAAAAAAGCCGCTAGCTAATCTCTCCAATCTTCGTCCGTGTTCCGGAGGTATGGCATACCATGTCTTGGGTGCACCAAAATGAAGATAATTTATAGAATAAAGATCCATATCCTCCGTATGCCAAGCAAATGTGGTTTTCCACATTCCAAAATACAGATAAGCTGTATTGACACCGTCAATGGATATACCATAGTCTTTATTAACATAATCCAGAATCGTTCCCAAATGATTGATATTCCACTCCTTTACTTCTGGATTGGTCAAAGAACCAGATACGTCTGCACCGTATATCGGCGCTACGTACGTTATGTTCTTCCAATATTTCCTTTCCAGATCCTCGTAATCAAAGTGACGAGGAGTTGCATAACGTTCGGAATTAGCCAATTTACTATACTCTTGGATGGTCATTAATTTCTTTTGAATATTGATCTGTTGATAAAGGCCTTGCTTTCCAGTGACAACTTGACAGATTGGCGCTGGAATAGTGAGATCTAGAGCATCTAGGTTGTAGCCCTCTTTCCTCGGGACCCATTCTGGTGGTGGTATCACTTTTGCCAAGCCAGCTTTATGAGCTCCCTGACTCTCCATATATTCCACATATTTTGTGAAATTTTTAAATTCTTCATACGTCGGTCGAAAGACTTGTATGCGAGGTATTCCTCTTGAATTATTTGCCATTGCTGCATTTATTACTGCTGCAAATCAATGATAACTTTAAAAATATCTAATGAAATATATAGTAATCAAAAATAATTTTTAAATAACTTTAGTAGTACTGCAATTATTTTTTACTTTTATAGTATTATTATTCTTTTTTATCTTTTCATGTAATTATGTATAAAAAAAATGCATAATGCGTATATGCCATAAAAATTTGTTAAAAAAAAAAAAAAACTACTCTTTTTCTCTTTTCTTTCTTAATATATTAAAAAATATATATCACTCCTGAAAATTTTAGGATATTTTATTTCAATTTCGCCAGTAATTATATTCTTATATTACAAAAGCAATAATTCGTTATATTCCTTAAAAAAATCGAAAATGGACACCGTACAAAAATTTATTGATCTCTATTTAGGTAATACTAGCATCATTTTAATTCGATTTAGCAATTACTTCGTTAAATATCTATATGTATATTGAAAAACACTTCTGTTACGATGTATATAAACGATCGTTACGATGCATTTCATTCATCGTGGCTCGTACGCGATATACACGCAAGTGGGTAACCGTACGTCTCAAAGACTTCAAATTACGTGAAGCAATTGTATAAAATATCGAGAAAAATGGATAGCAGTTACGTAGAAGGCAAGAAAGAGAAAAACGAGCAAAAGGAAAAAAAAAAGCGAAAAGAATGGATGCACGCGATTTATTTCCCCGGTAACACTTTGAAATCATAGGTAAGTTCGATGTTTTCAGAACGAAACGTGTGTGAGGGCGGCAGAGAAGGAGGGGGAGCAGAGAAAGGGGATCCATAAACAAAATGGTAGTTATCTATTGTTACGGGATTCTCTCCCTCGCGCGACACAAGGGATCCCCTCGACTCTCGATCGCGGATGTTTGTTCCGCGATTACCTTATTCCTCTTGCGGAATATCTTTCGATCGGGAACGAACCAGGGGATGACGAAACAACGGGGCCTCGATCGGGGACTCGTGATCGCGGCGCGGACACTCGAGGAGAGACGAGATGGATAACAAATCGCCCTTGCGGCGAGCGCTTATTACAGACGGGTACTTACACACGCCCGATGTAGGATCACCTCTCCTGTATCAGTAGCATCGTCCTTCGCGAGAAGAGATGCCCCGTCGATCGAAGTTAATCGCGCACGATTTTTGACACAACACACACGGGTTTTGGATGCAGCAGCGGATGAGCCGCGCAGCGTCGTCGCCGTACGCGCAGTGAGGTGGCGCTCGCGTCGCTTTCGCGACCGCTAGCGACATCTGCTAACGGCGTGCCAAATTCGAATATTCGCCGTTTGTCACGTAGGCCAGCGTAGGCGGATGTTGAGTCAATTTTCGCTAGAGAATCCTTGGTAATATTTATAATATTAAATAATAATAATATTAATTATATTAATTTTATTGTATTTAATAACATTCATAATTATTGTTATATTATAATAATAATATTAATTACATTTAATAATATTAATATTACTTGAGGGATTCTAATTTTTTCGCTCGTTTTTATCCTGGAAACGAGACGGTCAAACTTCCGGCATTCAGTGTCACACTGTCACAAAAGGAAGATGAGGAGAAATAATCTGTTATAATAAATTTTACGTGTATCTCTTTTTACTGGAAATCTCAATGTAAGAAATCGTGCTCTCCTATCAATTACTGTATTAATTCGCGTATCCTTTTCACTCACCAGTTGTCATTCTGTCTCTTTCGCGCGCGAAACAGGTGGAACGCAGGCAAAGTCACATCACGTGATCGCAAGCTCCCCCGCGTTTTTCGAGGGAGAAAAAATTTCGCGCTCTTTTCGCTAGGCGCTTTTTTGGCTGTGAATTTCCGCCTCTTATCGAGAAATGAATCTGGAAGGAAGAAGAATCACTTCTTCTTGAGACAAACTTCAAGTTCATCGTGCGGTATTTTTGTACGAGACAAAGAGACGCGAGACATTCTTGAAAATGGTTAATATCTTATCTAGGTGAGTCGCGATGATAACGCACGACCTTTGATAATGGAATAACACAGCATTGGTCTACTAAATTTTAATAATATATGGATTTTGTAATCGTTATATTTGCTTATCGCACAAGAAAACAAGAATATTGATCATCTTCGTCGATTTTCGTGCTTTCAGCGGGAATTATGGTCGTGGATCAAACGAAGAGGGAATGTCGTTTCACGGGATATTTCTACATCTCTAAGGTAAAATGAAAACAGTGATTATACAGTGATTTAAATCAGTATTTCAGATAGAGTTGCATCGTTCGATTGACTAATCAAAACGAGAAGATCTCTGACGCTTTGGTCCTAATTTTGTGGTTGACCAAACGATTTCGGGAACATGTAACGTCAAATGCAACTCTTTCCAAAAAAATACAATGGAATATCAATACGTAATGTTTGTCCATCTTCTTGTGATTGATATATCTTTTTATTTTTTCATCTAGATTAGAATTTCGAGTCGTCATCACTCGAGCGCCTGAGACGTGAGCAATACGCGCCGGCGCCGCGGACGAATAAACAGGTGGGCACTGATAAAGGCGCGCGTAGAATCGAACGACGGTGGAGTTTACATCTGGCAGCTGGCAGTCCGGTCGGCGGAAGAGAAAGCGGGGCGCGCAAAGGAGATGTGAATATACATTCGCGCGCGCGAGGAAAACGCGCGGCGAGAAAATTCTCTTGTGGAAGGTGGCGGCGACCTGGAACGTGCGAACGGATTGACGATGAGCGCCGAGGTGGAATTCGCGGAGATGAGGCATCGATCGCGCACGGAGGTCGACAGATCGCTCTATCTGCTCTTCGAGGATATATCGTACAGCGTACGGCGTGGAATCCTGACCAAGGGTATACATAAATTTCAATTCACCGATAAAATTATATCAAGCAAATTATATACAAATGTGCGTGGATGTGTGTGTGTGTGTGTGTGTGTGTGTGCGCGCGCGCGCGCGTGTGTTTGTAATCGAATTCGTTGCATTAATCCGCAACATGTGGGAGCATTGTATTCCAATAATTATAATTGTTCTAAATTGCTGGATTTTTACAATATTGCTTTGCTATGATTACAAAAGCAGCAGGAATTTTCTTCGCAATAAAATGTGTAATTTAAACATAAATAAAAAAATAAATAAACATAAATAAACATAGATTTTCCTATGAAATGTGCTTAAATTATACCGTAACGTATGATCATGTAATCAATTATCATGTAATCGATTGATTAAAAACTAATATTTTTATAAGAATGAGGATAGGAAAAAGAAGCAGAAGAGAGAGAGAGAGAGAGAGAGAGAGAAAATTTATATATTTGAAAAAATAAACAACTCATAGAAAAACATCATTGACTAGTCTAATAATAAGATAGGAAGAATTATGCAAATTGCATTGAGCATTAATTATCAATTTTATTTAAAATTGTAATGTTATTGATTAAAATATTAGTACGTCTGAAAACATATGTATAATTACATTTGCATACACATAAATTTCGTATTTTTTTTGTGCATTAACGTACGCGCATTAACATGACATCAGATATAGCAATCATAACTCTTAATAGAAGCAATATGGTAAACAATTTTTACGACCCGTATATGGTATATGAGAGAATAATATATGTACATAAAACTTATCTCTAAGAAAAAAAGAATTCTAAATTAAATTTTGCAAATAAAATCAAACACACGCGTAATTAGAATAATATTAATAAAAATAACAAAATAACGATAAATTTTTCTAATATATACATAATATAATATGATAAAGAAAAAGATGTAAATATATCGCATTTTTCAAATAAACAATTATAATTGTTTAAGAGTGAACTTACATGGAAAAAATAACCTTCACATTTCACAATCAGTCATAACAAACGAGTGATCGAAATTTTATCAACATGATTTTAGACGATGATATATATTGATAGGGAGAAAGATAATAAATTCCACATTCACGCGCTTGCTTCATAAGTATAAAAGCCAAGATAAAAATCCGAATGCGAATAATTGCTGTCAAAAATAAAATACAAAAAGACACGTCGATCATTGCTGGGAGTTCTTGAAAAACTTAAAAATTGATAAGATATATATATATACATATTATGTACATGTGAGCTACTTATTTTATTTCGTTCTAAAGTGTAGCAAGATATGACGTATGCTTTATTAATCTTAAGATTGGAGTGTTTAATTATACAGGGTGGCCTCGAAGGGTGGACCACTCTGTATACATCGTCGAGATAAAAAAATCACTTTTCTCTAGCTGCGGAAGATCCACAAATTTCCGGAGACAATTCGAAATTAATTTATATATTTTTTTTTCAAGAGGGTAAAAGATATTTATACAAATATTACTAATATTAATATACAAAATGTTAAAAATGTTACAATATTAGAACGAATGACGCTCTTATCATATGTTCATCATATTTAAATACTAGTAATCTGACAATATTAATTAACACAACGATAAATAACATTATCTTCTGGTATTGCAAGCACATAAAGTAAAATTCACATCTAATGTGCAAATTGATTAATTATGATGTAGAATATAATTAGATCATACACGTCAAACACGTCTCTTCTTCAAATGTTAACGTAATAAAAAACATAAATCATGTATATGGATTGATAAAGAGTAAAATAAGCAACACAGTAGATAAAGAGCTCTTAAGAGCAATTAGACAAAGATGCCAAAGGCATTACTCTTATTACTTACAACGAACGCATAGATCAGATTCCGGTTCGAAATGTCGGTGCATTTAATTGCCAAAAGACTTATTGTTTCCTTATTAATTTATTGATCATAAATCAAGCGCTAATCTAGATCGACGTAGACTCGCGACACTTTAATTATGAAACATACTGAGAACGAGAGGAATATTTAACGGATCTTTAACATAATTGATTAGATATTAAGATTTTTTATTCAATTAAATTGAAGGAGTTAAATGATTAATTACGATTATTACGATCAATTACGATATTTATCGTAAATTTTTGTTCGGATAATATTATTATTCCATAAATGTACATCGTTTTTACTCGGTGAAACTTTCACCTCGGATACAACTATTTGCTTACAATTAGGATATTGATCATAGTGAAAATATCAATATTATCTCGTAAAATATCAACGTTATTTTTTCGTGTAGTTATCAGCTGCTGCACATCTTTTTACAAAGAATGACCATCTATTTTATTTTGTAGAGAGAAGAGAATTACTGCGAGATCTTAATGGCGATTTTCGACCGGGCGAACTTACGGCTATTATGGGTCTTTCGGGCGCTGGAAAATCTACACTAATGGATGTCTTGGCAGGTTTCACGTAAGTATAAGCGCTTTATATACTACATCCTGGTCAATCTCTCATGACGGAATTCGTCCGCTTACAATCATCAAATTGCCGTTCAGAAAGACGTACACCATGTTAATGAATTTATATAACTGATACATCTCATACGAGTTCATAAAATATTAATAAAGTTTGCGAAGTTTTATTTTCTATCTTTCTTGTGAATAATTTAGCAATGCAATATCAGGAAGACAAACGTACCGAGATCTCTTTCGTTCAAACGACTCAACAGTCCCAAAGCAAACGAATATCGAGGGGAAAAAAATTAATAAAATATACCTTTCTGGCTTTGTCGATAAATGATTGTGTTACGAACTTTTCTAAAGTGACTAGAAGATATTGTCGAACATGTTAATTTAAAACAGTATTGTATCTCGCGTTATCTGTGCGCGTAATCATTCATTATCGTTTCGTCTATTCGGCTTTGAGGTCGTGCGAACGCATTGCAAGACACTGCATCTTATTACATATCATTTGTTCATCATTAGTTTTTGCGAAGAATCGGCGGTGGATCGAATCACCCACGTTCGGTCGCATGCACTAACTTGCCTCATTCAAGGTCGCATGTGGTATACCCTTTGTCATCAGTCGATATCAATGTCGGGATCCGCTTTTCAAGTGCAGTTATCTATTTGATGCTTAGAGATTGACTTATTGTGTTTCCAACGCATAAATATGCTCGTGTCCTTATCTTTTTCCACGCTCCTACCTTCTTCCTTCTCTTGAGAATTCTTATACGCAATCTTATCTTCTTTCTTGCTCGTACGTTATCTCTGGTTAAGGAATGCTGTATATGACACATACATTTATACAGTCTTAAATATAACTTGATTAGATTACCTTCATTAAAAAAGAAATTAGAAAGATATACATGAGACTTATATGGAGGGAAGGGGGCAGTTTTACAAAACTCTATATACATATTTCTTCGAATATAATAATAGTGATAACTGTGTGTGTGTGTGTGTGTGTGTGTATGTATTTGTGTATGTATTAATTTTTATTAATCAGGCAATTAATTATTAATTTAAAATTTTTATATATTGCCGTATAATATATAAATAAATATTGATACATGAATTATATATATACATACAAGTCAGCAACAGATTATTATATCTCAGGACAACTTCGATCACCGGCAAGATCCTGTTGAACGAACGGGAAAGAAATATGTCGGAATTTCGAAAATTATCCGCCTATATAATGCAAGATGACAATCTACAACCGCTTCTAACGGTGCAAGAAGCAATGTTCGTCGCCGCCGATCTCAAACTTAAATTGAACCGATGTCAGAAATTGCAGAAGGTAAATTTTTTTCAACATGTCGAACGTATTATTATTTAAGGAACATCTTTCTTGGTGAAGAAGTTATCCAATATGAGAGAGAAATATGTATATATATATATATATATATATATATATATATATATATATATATAATAATTGTTTTCCACGGAGAAGCGACGATTTTTCTTGTTTTAAAATAAAAAAAATTTAATAAACCTTTCGCAATTAATAGATGGTATGCGGTTGTAACAACGCTCTCATAAATCACAATAGTTTATTAATTTTACGTTAGATCGACGAAATATTAACAGTGATGGGTCTCGATGTGTCTCGTTACACGCTTACCGGCAATCTCAGCGGAGGTCAAAGAAAAAGACTCGCCATCGCGCTCGAATTAATCAATAATCCACCAGTCATGTTCCTCGATGAACCCACGAGGTACATATCGGAAGTTTATCTCGTCTGTTATTTTTTATCTTTTGATTATATCTATTATATCAATATTGTATCTACGATTGTATTTGAATGTTATTTCTTTTTAGTGGTTTAGATAGCGTTACTTCAAAGCAATGCTTAGCGCTTTTGAAACAATTAGCACAAGAGGGACGGACTATAATCTGCACGATTCATCAACCGAGCGCGACGCTCTTCAACATGATAGATCATCTTTACGTAGTCGCTGATGGAAATTGCGTTTACACAGGCAGCACACACAATTTGGTACCATATTTAAGTAGTCTAGGATTACACTGTCCAACACATTATAATCCCGTTGATTTCTGTAAGTTTTAAGCTATTTAATAGATTCTATATAAAATGAATAAAAAATCGATACACTCTTTGATATTCTAATATATGTATATATATATAATTTATTATACAATTAATATAATTAGATATGTTGTAAATTATCTGCGAAAGAATTTTGCCTCTTAATTGATGTCCAATTCGCGCTGTGCAAATGAAGAACCGAAATATTTTTTTCTCAAATGTGAATCAAATGATTCAACGTGCTATACATAAGTAGTTTATAGGATGCATCGCAAATAATTTTTATGCGCAAATAAATTAATTTGTAGTTTAAAATTCTCTTTTTTTCCGCAGTGATGGAAATATGCAATGGCGATTATGGTTCTCACATATCCAAGCTAGTCGAATCGATCGAGAATGGTAAAAGTAATGTATGGAGGTCAACGAAAACTTTTTACTCGAACGAAGAAATTATTATCCCGCAACAAAACGCTCCTATAAGATTATATTCTTTCGAAACGGAATTCAAACAGACACCGCATTATGCCGCCAGTTCCTGGAAGCAACTTTGCGTTCTTGTCAAGAGAAACGCAATTAGATTAATTCGCGATAGGGTAACATTACTGTACATTACGAGTCTTATTTATATCTTTATCATATTACGCAAGAGAGAACTTTATAAGTGTCTAGTTAAATAAATAAATAAGCAAAAAAGAGATTATAGATGCTAATATATATACGATCGATTTACTAAAATATTTTTTATTTAAAACTATACTTATCATATAATTTGCGATTAATATGTTAATTAATTTTGAAATAATACGTTCGATATTTTCTGTGATACTATTATTTTTAATTCAACAATTTCTCATTCTAATTTTTAATTATTCCAAGTGAAAATTTTTTGAAATGAAAGATATACAAAATTTGCTTACTATACTTGGCTTGTATACAATGATAGTATTTGAGAATTTTGTCAAATCGAGGTAATTTGTGTCAGATCTTACAACATGCGAATACAATCGATTAATTAACGCATCGATATAATTTATTTGATAATATCGATAATATACATATAGTAGGAATAAATTAATAAATTTTAAATTCTTTTTTTCAAATTCTCGTCTGTCTAGGTCTTAACAGTCTCACGGATCTCAATGCACTTAGCAATCGCTTTGCTTACTGGCACTTTATACTTCAAAATCGGTCAGGATGCCGCTTACGCTTTAGACAATTTTAATCTGTTGTTTTTCAACATTATGTTTCTCATGTACAACGCGTTTAGCGCTACAATGATCTCATGTAAGTTTTTACTTGCGTTTAGCGCAATTTAATCTCAACAAAAGCAACAAGCATTATATTTGATAATATTATGATTTGATAATATTATACAGTGATATAAATCTCTCCATGTATCGCCATAAATGTGACATCACTAAATTTTACGCGCAGTTCCTTTGGAATTACCGATACTTACGCGCGAGCATTTCAATCGTTGGTACAAACTACGAGCGTACTATCTGGCGAATAAATTGGCCGATCTTCTCGTCCAATTTATTGCCACGTTTATTTATACCATCGTAGTGTATTACATGAGCGATCAGCTTCCCGAAAGCAGAAGACTTGGACTATATATGCTCATGTGTTTTGCCACTAGTCTGGTCGGTCAAGCGGCCGGGCTTATCGTAGGATCTGGTTTAAAAGTTCAGGTTTGTTCATTCGTTTTTATTTCGAAGTTAATTTATCGTTATAAATTTACATTTTTGTCAAGAAAGAGTTTCTAACGAAATTGGAGTAATAGACCATATATATTGTTTACTTTCTTTCTTTTTCCTTTTATCTTGAGAGAATTGAAGAAAGTATGACTGGTGAATTCATCTCCTGTTTATATATATAATTTATGCATAAATTGTTGAATAATTCATTTCAGAATAGCGTAATTTTTGGACCATTTGTGATTATGCCGTTCTTGATATTTAGCGGTTTTTTCATACGATTAAAAGATGCACATCCCTATTTACATTGGCTGTTTCACATGTCGTTTCTAAGATACGCTTTTGAGGGAGTCATGACAGCGATTTATGGGTAAGATCTGTTTCCCTTTTACCTTGATATTTTGACAGCCGATGACCGGTTAATCCCTACGGCATTTTCAATAGATCTATATTACGTATTCTAAATTATATATATTTAAACATAACTATAAAAAGTAAAATTAAACTAAATTCCTATCTCTTAAATTAACTATTAAAATATAATTTATAATCGTAGCTACGATCGAGCAAAATTGAAATGCTCGGCGGATTATTGTCATTTTGCTATCCCTGAAAAGCTTCTCACGGAACTGGATATGGAGCACGTAAACTACTGGTACAATATTACAGTACTGATACTGATGTGTATTACCTTGGATATTGTAGCATATATTATATTGAACATAAGAGTTAAGAAACACATATAGTAATATAATGTAATTTAGGGAAAAACTTTATATAAGTATTGCAAATACGTGTGGCGGGCTATTTGTGTAAATAAAAGGTCCCAAGAGGGTCTACTCATTAAGACTGACTTATCTCTTGTCAAATCTAAGCAATTATATCACACTTATGTAATATACATGCATATAATATATATTGTAATATACATGTACGCAAGAAAATTATAATTATTGCATAATTATTATAGTTGATAAACGAATAATATACATGCATATTTGATTTGTTAAATTTGATCGTGATATATTATCGTGCTCATCACGATTTACTTTCGATCGAATTTCTATCTAACTTTAATATAAAATTCCATTAATCAAAATATATATTTTCATCTCAAAGCGAATAGAATTGAAGTTCCGCCATCATATAATATGCTGTTTTTTTTCTGAATGTGACTAAAAAGACAAATTTTGAGACTAAAAAATTTATATTTGATAAAACAGTAAAAAAAAGCAGTTCTTTTAAAAGAATATTAAATTTTATGTTGTGTCATAAACTGCATATATATATATATATATGTTATGTAAGAATCATATAAGATATTTATTGTGAAAATTTACCATGAAAAGAGTGTTCTCGAGTCTATCGTTAACAATATGCAAAATTTATTGTGTAATCTTTAGTAAAAAATGTAATAAACATTTATACGTTTGTATATAAAAAGTGTATGTTATTTTGATCAAAAATTAAACGTTGAATTTTCTGCAACTCAAACTTCGTATTTTTCCTACAAAACATAATCATTTGTTGTATAATTGCATTTGTTGAATAATTAAATAGCTTTTTTACTTTATTTGCATAGTTTGAAATGTGTAAATAATCTTTATCGGAATATCTGGAAATTATGTAAAATGCGTATGTCGATTGGAAAAGCAGATAGATATCGATATTCCGATATATATATCTTACCATAAATGCATGATATAACAAGTTTATAAATGCGTGAAACTCTTAATTTTATAAATGTTGAATTTTACAAATGTTTTGAAACTGTGTGAATCTTTATCTCATGTTATCTTCATCTCATTCTTATTGTTATTGATAATAAAAGGATGGTAACAGATTTGAAAAAGAAATGATTTTTATTTGAGAATAATAACAATTATCATCGTAGTTTATTAATGTAATTAGCGTTTATTATTATTGTTAATGTTGTCTCTCATTTATTTTGTAAGATAAATCTCGATATCTTATGATAGTTTTGTATTACAAATGCAGACTGGTATCATCTAAAGAAAAGTTAAACTAGATTAAGTAAGGAAAGCATGATCATTTCATTATTTATAATATCATGTGTGCGTGGAACCGTATCAGTGAATAAAACAGCACTGAACAGCCTACACATCCGACAGTTGTAGCTAGGAATTCACGAGTGATACTTCTCGACTGATACTTCGCGAGTATACTCAACTTTCATTTTGTCATATTAAAAGGCGACTAGGAATTATAAACTTGTACAAATACCAGCGAGCAACGAGTCGATTGAAAGTGTTGTATCGAAAGTGTATCGTTCATACGTCGTCGATAGAGAATCTAAAGAGAATCGTTATAATTTTATTATGCTCGCTTGCGAATTCATCTGTACAATTTGAGCATTCAATTTAATCAATTGACGGAGTGGATGGCCGATTGTACGATGCGAGAGATGCTGGAAGCTAGAGATAATAATAAAAATGACGCGATAACAGTCAACATGCACGACGAAGACTGCAGAATTCAATTATGCGAAACGGAAGAACTGATGAAGCCCGAGGCACAACGGAAGTCACAACTGCGTATCGAATTCAACGATCTCAATTATTCAATTTTCCGTAACGGTAAAAATACGTTTATTTCACATTGTCATCTTTTTCTCCATGAGAAAGTGCCAGCTTTACCTCACCGCCTACTAACCGATATTGCGATATTTGCTTGTACAATTCTTCAGACAGTCTTAGAGGAGATATGTTGTAACCTTTAGATTTAGCGTTATCTATTTTGCTGTTATCATTCGCTTCAACTTATTATAAACGCACAATGCGATTGCGTCTCGTGATCCGCTTCTCTAATAAATTCGGGTATCTTATGCGCGAATGTATTTAGAGTGGTTATCTATTATGGGAGTGTTAGCCAATTCTTAATCATTAATCAGAGTCATCGAAAATTTGTTTCCTTCCTTCATCTTTATTTTAGTAAGTCATACGCACGTCTAAAAAGAAATCATTTTCAACGTTTTAATGTTACTTTTAAAATATATCGATATTAGTTTTAATCAGAAATAGATAGATATTATTTTTAGATTAACTAAGACTAAGGAATATATGAATAGATACATAATATAATAAATAAATACTACGTAGATTGACCACAGAAATAAATGAATATTATCTAATAATATACTGTATTATAGTTTATAGTTCACATTATTTAAAAAAGAGAATCAGTCTAACTTAAAATATATATTACAAATTTAAAATTTTATAAATAAAATGATTTTTTTTTTCATCATTTTACACACGCATAGCGGCACGAAAATATCAAAACTTGCTCTGTAGATACTTTTATGGCATTTTAAATTATGCGAAATCAATAAAATATATATTACGACAATTCTATATCCGCTCGTCATCCGCTAATCATTCTTATCTTTGGATACAGAAAACTCTCAAGGAAAACTGATATAATGGCTTTGATGTTTATAAATAACTTCCGCGACAAACAAATTTAGATATATTGGTTTTTATATGTTTGCAGTTATTGCAAATGACATAAATAAGTTGAGAGCTATAACTTATCAGTTTTTGTGTTGCAACGTATAAAATATATTTAATAAAACATATTTAATAATCTCTAATTGTAATATTTTACCTTTAAATCGTTTATTTCAAGCATCTCTTTGGAATGTATACTTTTTTATTTATTTATAGCATAAAAAATGTAATTATCAAGATAAAATCGTTTTCCACGTGTTATTACAAAGTGTATTTATTACATAAGCGCGATTATTGCAGAACATTTATAATCGATTTTTTTTTTATTCCTGAAGCATATTTATTTTAAATTACAGTAATTATCATTTGGATCACTGCGATTAACTGAGGTATTACGCAATCTTTCTGAGATCGTCGCAATGCTTCTAAATCTCTAGTTCTTGTAAATCTTATTTGCCTTTGGTTCTCAAATAAACCAGTTTGGCCAGAAAAAACTGTCAACGCAATATGCTCGATTTTCTTCTAGAAGTTTATTTTGGATACTTGATAGCTTTATTAAAAGTTACTTTTATGTCAATTTTTTTTACTAAATTATTTGCTATATGCTCGATAAAAAAAAAAAAAAAAAAAAAAAAAAAAATCAGTTACATTGAGATTTAACTTCTTTAAATTAGAACAAATAATAGCAAGCCACAGTTAGTTTGCGTTGTTTATTTACTCGCTCAAAATTGATAAGTGACAAAAATGAGATTCAAATTTGATCAATTTTGCGATATAACTTTATTACTCGTAAAACAAATGTTGCTTTTTAAACACTAACGTATATAATATTGAAAACCAATCTGTAAATAAATAAAAAAAAAAGTATTAATAAAAAATAGCATTATTTATGATGCCGTAAAGTTGTCATTCGTGATGATAATGAAATGTTTCATTTGTTCATCATCTTTATTTATACATAAGGCAACGAGTTATTAACGAAGAAATATCTAACAATAGGAATCAAGAAAACGATCTTACGCGATGTGACTGGACATTTCGAATCAGGGAAGATCACGATAATAATTGGTCCTTCCGGCGCGGGAAAGACGACGTTGCTGAAAATCATCTCGGGCGAACGATGGATCAACGTCGACGGCATCGTCACTGTAAACGTAGACGGCATCGAACAAAACAGAGGAACATTTCGTAAACAGATGTGTTACGTGCCGCAAGAATTCGCTTTACTGCCGTTTCTCACGACGAGAGAAACCCTCTACATAGCGGCTCGCTTAAAGCTCGTTAAACAAAGCGAGCAAATGATCGCTCCTATGATTGTAAGTACGAGAACGACGAAAAGAAATCATTGAAGCCATTGAAATTATTTATGAATCATATAATCTCGCTAATAACACAGTTAGAGATATAAATGAAAAAAAGCAAACTTTTTTTTTTCTGAGAAAACGTCTTTTTTTTTTTTTTCAAAATTTTATTATTTTTTTCTAGATATTTAACATTTTTATATTTTGATTATTGCAAGTCAATTTTTCGTTATTCTTTATTTTCTTAGATGATAGTTTTAATTATTTTTTCGTTTACTGCACGTCGCGTGACAAAATAAAATGCGCATCAATATATCCGTCAAAGACCTTAAATTTGTTCCAAAGTTTTGTTATTTGTTATTTTCGTCAGGTAAACGACATCGCTGAGAGTCTCGGCCTATCGAATTGTCTGGATACCTTGGCGAACAAGTTGAGCGGCGGTGAACGGAAGAGACTCTCCATCGGCGTGGAAATGATGACCAAACCGTCCGTTTTTTTATTGGACGAACCGACGAGTGGTCTCGATAGCGTAGCATCTAATCAGGTAGACTGTCATCATAATATCATAACGATCGTCTTACAAGAATATTACTCGGTATACATGTATACGTTAATAAAAAAATCTCTTATTTTTTTCTACATCTTTCATATGGTAATGTTAAAATCTTACTTCAACGGAGATATTTCAACAGCTCATTAATGTGCTGCATGACATGGCGAGAGCAAACTGCACCGTGGTTTGCGCGATTCATCAGCCCAGCAGTCAGATGATCTCGCACTTTGACGATATTCTGGTACTTGACCGAGGTAGATGCATGTATTGCGGTCCAAAGAGCGAGATACTGAATACATATGAGTACGCTGGCTATACGTGTCCGCGCTTCTACAACATAGCTGAATTCGGTAATATTGCTTTCATCGATCCAGTTTCACGAATGACTAGGAGCAAAAAAAAAAGAGGAGGGGAGGAAGAGCATCCCAGTTCTTTGCGTTTTTTTTTTACCGCATCTTATTTTTCATATAATATTGGGATCTAGATTTCTCTCTCTGATTAATTTCGAAAATTTTGCAAAATAGTAAATTTTTTTTATTAATTTTGTAAAAGATGATGTATGAACTCTATTACTCTCTCTCTCTCTCTTACCCGTTATCTAATTTTTTAATGAATATTTATATACTCAAATCTGCCATTGAAGCAAGCGGAAATGTATTATTAACTTGGAAAAATTAAGGACGATGTAATGACATGCAACGTTGTTTCCTATGATTGCAGTACTCGAGGTAATAACCGAACAGAGAGGTGGAGATTTGGAGAGTCTATACAAGATCTGTCGTAGTGAATACGAAAAATCCAAATCGCACGATAAACATCTTAAAAATGGTAAATAAACTATAAACATAATATATTCATATTCTTAGATCATCATTACTTAAATTTATTGTTCTTTATTTTCTCTACTATTTCGATAATCGATTTATCTCGCTTTTGTATTAATGACAACACATTCTTTTGCCTTATCTCGCATCGATGTCTGGAAGTGTGAGTGTGTACTTTGTCTCTTGTATATATATGTAATATATATAGTTGTGTCAATTCCTATGGAAATTTAGATTGCAGTAAAGAAATGGCAAAAATTGAGATAAATCATAAAATATAAGACAAGAGAATATAAAAATAAGCGTGAAAATCGACACATGACGAATTTTGCAGAAACGGATTTGTCAACTACTTCTAAAGAGAATTTTGAAAGAGACGATGTACTTACATCCGCGAATAATACAAAGCAAAGCTTATCAATGTGGCAACAACAAAAGATATTATTTTTAAGGGCTTTAATTTGCATCAAACGAGACAGCGTGAGTAAAGACCTAACGCTGACAATTTTCTCGTACGAAATTAAAGCTATTCTTATTTCTTTCAATTTTTCAGACCATGACAATGTTAAGATTCGCGGTACATGTCATAGTCGCACTGCTACTGGGGGCGGTTTTTTACGACTTTGGCAATGATGCAAAAAAAGTCAACAGCAACGTAGCTTGCTTATTCTTTCTTCTGCTGTTCTTATTTTTCGCAAATTCGATGCCGGCAGTGCAGATGTGTAAGTAACATAGATCTTTTTCTATTTTTAATAACGTTATAATTGACGCGATTTTCTATCTTATCGGCAAATAAATAAATTAAATATTATTGAAAGATTTTCTTCCGTGTTAAAAATATGATCATTTTTATAGCAATATTTCAAACTTATACGATGTTTGAAGCTCGCATCGTGATAAATATTGTATTATACATAGATTTTACGCATGAGTTTCATAAACGTCAAAAGAGCATGGTATTTTATAAATGGTATTTTATATGTTCATGGTTACAGTTCCCATGGAAGCGGCGGTATTCCTACAGGAGCATTTAAATAATTGGTATTCCTTGAGAGCTTACTATAGCGTAAAGATATTAACGGACCTTCCGATGCAAGTACGTTTTCTGATACACATGTGTCTCGATACATAATAATTTTCTTACTATATTTATATTGTTGTATTAGGCATTACATAATTATGCACGTCTCTCTAGAGTTGTAAAAAAAAATAGGATACAAACGTTGAAAAAACACATGTTTTTTTTTTTCAATAAATAACTTTCGAAAAAAAGAATAATTTAAAAATATAGGAATTTTAGTTTTTTTATTATATTAAAATAATGATTAAAGTGAATGTTTAAAAATTACAAACTGTGTTTTTGTATCTATCATAAAAACAATTCATTCAATTTAAATTTTGATATGTTTTTACAGAAAATTTATCTAATTAAAAATAATCATTGCATAACTATATAGCCAATTGGAATGCGATCTATATTTAAAATAGTAATGGTTAGTTCAAATCTATCATCTAAAATTAAAAATAATAAAAAATCAGCTTGCAATAGTATATAAATATCTGAAGAAAAGAAAATTTTTTAAAATAAACGAGGCCTGTTGTTTTTATTTCGTAAAAAAATTGTATTTTATAAAAAAAAGATATTTGTTTTTAATTTATTTACATCTTCATGTCTCTCACTTTTAATATTATTGCATAGATAGATTTGCTTTAATTTTCAGATACTTTGCTCCTCGTCTTTTCTGCTTATATCGTATTATGTGACTGGACAGCCGATGGAGTCTGACAGACTCCTGCAAGCGTGGAGTATTTGCGTATTGATAACAATTCTTGGACAAACAGTCGGGATTCTGACGGGTTCGGCTTTCAACACTGAGGTGCTGCAATACAACACGACGATCTTTCGTATCATTATAAAAATTAACAGATGATTCATTTACGATAACAATAAGTTTATCAGAGTCCATCAATCAATTCGTATCATTCGAATTACATACTGTTAATTAGTATAAAAATAACATAAGTAATCATAAGCGTAATTTTTTTCAGCTAGGTGTCTTCTTGATACCGGCATTAAGTATACCACTGTTGCTGTTCGCCGGATTTTTTCTAAAAATAGGGGAAATGTCGGTGTACTTGCAGCCTTTAAGCACCGTGAGCTTTTTCAGGTGGACAAATATATTACATTTATTCGCTAATTCAAAGCGATTGTGCGCGTATTCCTATTTTTTTAGTCAATTTGAGAAAAAATTTGCGCGATTTTTTACTGCAGATACGGATTTGAGGGAATGATGCAAACGATCTATGGTTCTGACCGACCGAATTTATATTGCTCAGAAATTTACTGCTACCTTCATTCGCCAAACGCAATTCTCTCGACAATGGGCATGCCTACAATGTCGTTCTACGTAATTTTCATGATACTTGGCTGTTGGATAATCTGTCTGCACGTTATCGTCTACACGGTGCTTTGTTGGAAAATTTATTACGCGAGAAAATGATGTATAAAATTAATTTATATAAACATGCATGTACTTACGCACTTGTCTTTGCATCTCTAAATTAATCATAGAACAAATCTTCTCTCTACTAACGAACAAAAGAGACAATGAAATAAGAAAGAATGTAAAAAAATGATACATATGAATTTTATCTACATAATATAACGTACAGTCGATATAACACAACAACATAATAAAATTTATTTTTCCTGTAATTAATTAGATTATATTGCAAGTCATTAGTATTATATACTGTAATAAAATAAATTTAATTTAACAGTATTATATAAACCAAAATATCTTAGGTGAATAGTCATTAAGGGCCGCCGATTTGACAAAATTGGCGAAAATATAAAAAGGGCAGTTTGAATAAAATTTTTTTCCTTCCCTCTCTTTCTTAACTTTTTTTTTTTTCATAAATGTACATGAAATAAAATAATAAATAGCATAAAACTATGTGTATTAATAATGATGCGATAATAATAATAATTGTAATAATAATATTTAAAGTATACATAATAAGTTTAGAAACTCTTGATTCACACAATATTTTCAAAAGATTAAAGTATATGAACGATTAGTGCATCTTACTAATTCAACATATTTCTTCAAATGTCTGGAATAATTCGAAAATGACATTTTGATAATACAGTACTTGACAAATACTGTATCAAAATTCTTGAAAAATATTATAATAATATTATATGAATTATTTAATAAACATCTTCATTTGCGTATCGCATTCTTCAATGCATTTTATCAAATATAATCCGATTCAGCTCCATTTGCTTATCGAAATCTCGGGTGATTTAAAATCATCAGATGTCAGGGCTATAATAGAAGCAATTGAACTCAAGTTTAAAAGAATATATCTTACTAATTTACCATATTAATATCACCACGCCTAACTTCCTTACGCAGCATCTATAATATTACATTCGAGCATAAAGATTATATACAATTATCGCACTATTCGCTAATGATATCGATGTGTACGTATATATTATATCATCATTATTCTCAATATCCTTCGGTATCTTGATATGTATTTCCGGATATGTTTATATACGTACATATACAAAGCCTACACAGTCTCATGTTTTCATTCACTCGCAACTATCAAAAGATTACAATCTCATGAATTTTAAAGATATGTATACCATATGTATATATAAAAAGATTATATACCATCAAGTACTTAAAAAGTTTATGGCACTCTCTTCGCTGTATAAATATCAGTTCGGGGATAAGTTTCGATAATAATAAAAATATATACGATCTGACAGAGACAAAATGAATAATTAATCAATTGTTCGATCAAACGAAAAAGAAAAAAAATATTTGGATTTGGCGAGGATACGATTACGGTTTCCATCTCAGATGTAAATTCGAAGATTAAACACGTACGACTCGCGACCACTTGTAATCTGAATGGAAAAACAAAAATATTTTTTTTTCTTGCAAAGATCCATCCGCACATCGGCTTTATCGGTAGGACACAATTTTCCATCGTAGAAGCAGATACGCGCCGCACCGCGTAATGATTAGTATCGTGCTCAGTGCGATGACGTCGTTCCAGAATTGATCCCCCCTCATAGCGATGTCAGAGAGAAATTTGGAGGGATATCTATAGTGGCAGTACAGCTCGCCTTTCTCTTTGCAATCTAGAATCGGTCTATCAAGACCATAAATGGCTCCAACGAATCTGTGAAAGGGAATTCTCGTTCTCGTTAAGCGCATAAACGTTATACGTAAAATTTATATACTCTTTAAATCATAATTGTATTAAATTGTGTGCACAAAATACTTGTGCTATCAATATTATAAATAAATTATTAGAAAAATAAAATAATAAGAGATATTGTGTGAATATATGATAATGATTTATCACTGTTTATTAAACAATAAATAAAAAATTTATAAAACATGGAAGTATAATTCTTACCCTTCTAGACCATATCTTAAATAACTGATGTAACTTCCCCACTTTAGATAGCTTGGTAGATCGCGTAAAGTCACGCCGAATCCGGCGAACATCATCAACGGCACTGCCAATGTTGGCCCCATAAATGTTCCATTCTAACAGTCAAGATGTTTTCATCAAATTTAAGTTTAAAGAATTAAATGCGATTTTTATACCACTCAAATGTCTCATCTCAATGAATTACTAACAATTGTAAATAATAAAGAAAAATGACATAAAGCGGATGACATTTGAAGGAATAGCTCTAAAATTAACGCCTTCGAGTTAGGCATTTAGATTAGAGAGACAATGAGTTTACATGTAGTAATAATAATAATAATTTACGATAGCGTATTATTATAAATTGTCACAATAACAATTCTAATTAATTATTCACTCACCACTATGTTAAACGCAGCGCCTATCATGAGACCGGTACCTTGGCCTATAAATGCAATCAGCATGCTAATAGCCAGGAACATGAAGAATCGAATAAACTCCAATGGCTGCGCTGACATGAGATACACAATTATTGAGAAAATGATGCAGCATATTATCGAAATTGGCACGTCGATCAATGTTATAGCGGTATAGAAAGCCTTCAAGCTGTACCATCTGTATCAAAATGATAAATATGTCATACCTCTGTTTGTTTACGACCGTTACGTGTGGGCAATGAGATTGATGAGATGTGATCTATCGTATTATGTATATTTACCTATTAAAATTTTCTTTTAATAAGACAGACATCTGCATCGGAACTGCAAGACAGAACAATATTTTTTTTTACATCGTGCATTCGCGCAAATATTTCTTGCGGAAAAGGATTACTCATCCAAGTGCATATTTACCTCCGCATTTTTATGATTCGTACAAATACTTACACGTAACTATAGTGAGCATCATCGTCGTCATCATGTGATGGATCAGAATTGAGAAAAGGAGATTGTAGTTGTCCCAAACGCGCGAACCATCGGCGCCGGATCGCAGGAAGACAAAGCCCAGCATTATACCGACGAGTATATTGACGGCGATGCGTAAATGTGTCAATGTCTGAACAAATATATACAAATGTATTCTTGCATTCTGGAAAGAATATCTTCTGCGTCCGTCATTTTAAGCGACAAAAAGATCACAGATATATTATAATAATATTAAAATTAAGTCACTAATTTTAATATTATTTAATAATATTATTTAATAACAATTAAATCATTATTAATATGCAAGATCCGTACCGTGTCTCGTTTACACATAATGTAACCTCTTCTTAGCAAGATTTTGATTTGATGAGCGAGACTAGTCGCGTGCAGGCCGCTGTTATCTTGGAATTTATTTGTCAAAGGACGCGCCGCTGTGAAAGAGCGATCATATATTATATACACGAATGATCTAGAAATAAATTAAATTAATGAAGCTGATCTATATTAATATAGAAATTCCATTACGATTCATTGCGTGGATAATCGTTAATTTATCTTTCAATCCATCTACCTCTCAAACCTTTTGCATCCATCAGATCTGCCGAATTTTCAAACCACTGCAAATTGCTTCCATTTTGCGATCCATTTCTCAACGTGTCAATTTTATCTTCGCCGTACTCTCCGCAAGCTAGTTCAATTACTGCACAAGCATATTTCGCAATATTATTCTAAATATTACTCTAGATTCTACCTGATATATTTTAAATATTTTTTTTTTTACAGAATTGCACGCTAAATTATTATACGTACCGTAATCGGCGGGATTGTGATACATAGGGCATGTTAATTTTATGCTTTCTAAATAAGGCAGCAATTTATTCGTTGTTCCT
Organism: Polyergus mexicanus; assembly: GCF_030449975.1. Classification (NCBI taxonomy): domain Eukaryota; kingdom Metazoa; phylum Arthropoda; class Insecta; order Hymenoptera; family Formicidae; genus Polyergus; species Polyergus mexicanus. Next base: position 4,738,370 of record NW_027223324.1, read on the forward strand.
TGGTACAGACATTCCCCCTTTGCTATGACATACACCTGCAGAGATTTGGATTGTTATTATTATTATTATTTTTTTTTTAACGATTATAAATACATGATTCTCTAAAAATTGAAAATTGCACGATACGTGATATTCATTAAAAAAATTGTAACATTACTAATTATATTAATTATATATCCTGTGTGTCTTCTTGTATTATTCAATTTTGCAATATATTTTATGTGATACTCACTTGATCGAAGAGTTGAAATATGGACGCACTAGGCTGGTGGATAGTGCAGATTATTGTCCTCCCTTGTCGCGCCAATACTTTCAGTAAGTTTACGACTTGCGTGCAAGATGAACTGTCTAGACCTCTGAAATGAATAAAAACAATGACAAACATAAAAAAAAAAATTTATAGTAAGTTGTAAACAAAGTGTGTCGAATTGATGCCACATTGCAAACGTGACCTCGCGAAAAGCTATTAAGCAAAATTAACGAGAAAGATAACATTTGTGTTCTGATATTTCTAACATTTCATGAAATGTGTTTTTCAATTGAGTTTATATGTTTATTTACATTTTCTTATTGCGAGATGAGAGAGAGAGAGAGAGAGAGAGAGAGAGAGAGAGAGAGAGAGAGAGAGAGAGAGAGAAGAATCGTCTGAAATAAAATTCAATTTTCACATAACTTGCGATATGTAAAACAAACCGGTTTTTTAATTATATTTTTAATATAGTATTATTTTTCTTCTATTTTTTTGTTAATATAATAGAAACTAAAATTTCTTATATTTTTAATTTATCTTTTTTTTCGAAAGTAATTTCAACGAATTAATGAAACCTTTTGCGGCAAATTACATCAAACACGATATGATTCGGACACGATATAATTTTCAATTTTAAATGCACAACAAAAATTTTAATAATATATCTAATTGATAATTAGAATTTATTTAATTAAGTAAGAAAGATTACGAGAGATAATTAATGATAAATAATTAAAGGCCGTGCTTAGTAATGGCAATGGAAAATGATAAATTAAAAATGCGCGATAATAAATCGTTAACATATTGCTCGAAGCGAGATAAATGAGATAATATCACTCGGTTCATATATTTCGCAAAATGTATAAATTAAAGGTTAAAAGAGATTACGTAAACGCGCTTGAAAATAAAATTAGCGAATACACAAAATTGTGCAATTATTAAAATACTGTTGATAATAACACGTATTATCGATATTATTAAAATGTTAGATTAGATATTCGTTATACATGATATCGGCATTTGGCGAAGAGACAATTTAATATTTTTGCACAGAGTACAATGAATAAAAAAAATCAAACGTAAAATGAAAAGACCAATAAAAAAGACCAATAAATGTCGCGCTTACGTTGTCGGCTCGTCAAGGAACATGACCGTAGGATTGTTGACCAACTCCAATGCAATAGATAGACGTTTTTTTTGTCCGCCACTTAATCTACCGGACCTCGTATACATGTGTTCGTATAAGCCAAGTGTCGTGAGAATTTCTTCGATCTGAAACATGCGTATATAATTGATTAATTTATATAATAAAGCGCAAGCACTGCTCTTATCTTGATAGAGATGGTGAGAAGGAGCGGGAGGAAAGAAAGGAAAGAAAAAGATAGAGAGATACATAAATAATCATCCTTTGTCCATCCTTGTGCGAATATGGGGTTTTCACTAGTTATATCAAAAATATTGCGGAGTGCACTTTAATTCAATTCAAATCTCTTTTTTATTATATATATAAGTTACTCAACAGATAAAGACAGACAAGTATAATATTCACGTTCCCGTACTATTTTTTAAATAATAATTAAATAATTATGCAAATATAATACTTATAATAATTATACTTGTACACTGACTGTACTTTAAACCTGAATTATTTATATAATACTAGTCTAGATGATTTCTTTATCTTTAATCAGAGCATATTTTTCATAATATGATAAATGAATTCAATATTGATTTGAAATCAAGCATCTCGATGATTCTGTGCGATGATAGATAAGTTTTTACTTACGATAATTTCTTTCTCGTATCGCGACGTGCTTGACGGAAGCTTTAAATCGGCGGCGACTCTCATGTTTTCGATGACGGTGAGCAACGGTTCCAATCGATCGTCTTGCGTAATGTACGCACTAGACCTGAGGATGCGACAGAAGCGTTAAAAAAAAAAGGGGGGAAAAGGGCACGAAGCGATTGCAGGATATAATACAGCGCAATCAATATTGATTAAAAATAATATTTCGTTAACGGATATTGTTGGTTTGAAAAAGAGAGAGAGATACTAAATTCAAAAGATCGCTAAACTTAATTAATGATATATCTCTATTGATTATCTATATTTATAATTAAAAATATCGGATTTGAAATAAACAATAAAATCAATATATATTGCAACTTGCGATCCGCTTACTTTCGGAAGGAATTGAGATTCCGGAGACGACCGTTGGTTAGTACGACACCCTGGACGCCGGTTATGCGAAATCCGGACAAGATGTCGAGTAAGGTGGATTTCCCGGCACCAGATGGTCCCATAAGAGCGATTAACTGTTTGCTGGGAAGCCTTCCATTAATCCCGTGTAAAATCTCTTTGTTGCCTAAAATATTAAGAATTTAAGATCACTCGATATCTAAATATCTCTTTTTACTTGATTATTGTAGTTGATTACAATCAACTGAATTATATTGTATATTATCACGCTTATAAAATATTTTTTAATAATAATCTATTAAGAATGAGATACAATGGCAATATTGTATATTTAATAATAATATATTTTTAATAATATTTTTATAAAATGCGCATTAAAATTTGGAGAAAAGTACCTTTTCTAAAGCCGAGGTTCACGGTATAAGTGATGTTCTCAAAGATGATGTCGATTGGTTCTTTGTCATCTTTATGGTCAATCTGAGGTGTATCGACCTCCTCTCGTTTTGCTTTGGATTTAAGGTCAATCGTGCAAGTCGGCTCGTCCGCTCTGATTTCCTGCCGGTTGCTTGCTTCGTGTATCAATACCTCCATCGTTATATATGCTGTATATGCGTACCCGTTGAATGACAAGAGCGATTATGCTCCAACGATCATCTATCGTTTCAATAGACGCGGACAAACTGCTGGAACAAAAAAGAACCAGTGAAGTTTGACCAGAGGAAGTTTACAATAACAGATAATCAAGAATAGTAATATTAATTCCTGTTTTACAGCATAACAAGATTTACGTAGATTATCTTGTTTTTAAAAGATAATAGCCAATTAAAAATCCTGGTTGTAATTTTATGATCTCGCTCTAACCATGAGACGTTGAGGTAACAAGCTGTTTTTTTTATGCGATTTACCATATATATAATTATATTGCTGTATGTGTCACGTTTTTCTTAGAATTACAATAAACTCGTATATTCATACATCACAAAATGTTATTCTACGATTTAAAGACGAAATGGAATATTTTACGATTGTCAAAACTATAAAATTATAATTTGTAATTCTACGATATTGAAGAGAATTTTTTTCATACTATAAAATTAGTATTTTCCTTCATAGCATTAGTTTTTTTCTAATAATCGGCTCTTTTCTCTCTTAAGATTAAAGTACAAAACTAATTTTTATTAATTAAATTAACACGATCTAGAGAATCGATACTTATTGCAATAACAGTCAACACAATAATAACACAATTATTAATTATTATAATATAAAAGTCGTTATTTACGAGTTATTTAGGGGACAAAGTCGCATTATGAATTTTGACATCAACAACAGACAAGTATAAGAGAGAGAGAGAGAGAGAGAGGGGGGGGGGGAGCGGAGAGAGAGAGAATGTGTGTATTCGAGTATATAATATTAAATAAAAATTTATTAATTGCCTACAAGTGTCCTACTTTTTCTTTTTTCACTTTACGTGATGATGAGATATTGATAGTTTTACTATAGAATATGATCGATTATTTTTTATTTATATATATATATATATATATATATATATATATTATTCATGCAGATAAATGTGACGCGCAAGTTTTTGTCAGAAAGAAAATTCGCCAATCAATGTCTTCGATACGTAATTTACATATATGTATATACATCTCTTGTTTATCAATGCATATCATTTTATGCGCGCGAGCAAACATAATTTTACATTTATCAGACAAATCTCTGTTCGAGTTTTTCACGATTACTCATTAACGTTGAAATGCGAGTCTCATTCTGATGCACGATACGGACATTAAATATATACACAAAAAGTCGTCCGCGTGTTAGTCATCCGTGACATAGAATTTATTCTGTAATAGATTCTAAAACGATATTTGAAAGTGTTTTGTATATATAAAAGACTAAGAGAGATCTTTTTTTATATTTTTACATGTGTGTATATAGATATAGTTTATCAAGATTTTCAAATTTAAATTTTTGTTTTAAATTTGTTTGCTGCTGTATAATATAAAATTTTATTATGCACTCAAGAAAGACATGGCAGGCTAATTAAATTTAAATCACACGAAAATGTATGTATAATATGTAAAATTATTTTATAATTATTTAAATTTATATAAATTTATATAAATTAATTATATAAATTTATATATACAACAAGTTAGTCATAATGTATTAACAATATATAAACAATGACATTTAATATTTCATTTCAAATAATACGATCAAATCAGTGAAAGAAGCACAAATACTTAATTTCTAAAATAAAGATATACTAAAAAAAAATTAATATTTATTATTTACGCAGTCAAGAAAAAACTCAAAATCAGTAGTATTTTGTAGATTTTTAAGAAAAATAATCAACTTTGCGTCAACAAAATTGTATTACTTTAGCTATACTCGAAGAGTACTAAGTCTAGTAACCTTTGATGATTTCATCGATAAAAGGAACATCATTTTTATCTAATCGTAAACGGATATATAACATAGCGAGTATCGAGCTAATATTGTCGACTTTTATTCAATTATTTTTATTCAATTTTCGCCGACAAGCCTCTATTATTTCGAAAAAAATCAACAGAGTGATTATTAATTCAACAAGTAATCCGCGATATCCATAATCGATGAGTACGTAGTTTGAGTTTTAGAACCAAGATATTATTGTAAATGCGTATGAATGGAAAGAAAACTGTCCACAACGCGAAGAATAAATTTTTATTATACAATAATCCTCTATCTTATTCGAACGCAAATGATGATAAGCTAAATACGAAGCAAAATATTTAGCGCGCTTTACGAGATTATTTTCTAGACTTTGACATCATGCGGATAAAAGAAACTTACGGATTGCTGCACGATTATATCGTTAATAAATCATTCTTAATATCATTTGCACTTAATCGTTAGACATAATTATTTATTACACTTTTTATAACACACGTTCTTTATCAGTGTCTCGATCAAAGATTTGCAGATATCCGTTCAATGAAAAAAAACACTCTTTCAATCACTCTTATTATTTCTATATTTTAATTTTTACAGGTTTCTTCTAATTCTCTCGAATATAATAATAATATGTCAAAATAATTAAAATATTAAAAAATTATTGCCTTGTATCAGATATGTCTAATCGATCGATCGCGGTTAAGAGACTCATTTTGTTAAATAAAACAAAATTATTTGGTTGAATCATTTTGTTGACTGAACATGTAATTTGATTTTATTTAATAAAAATTATATTACTGGAAAGAAGTTAAATGTTACACTAACAAACTATTTTGTTTGCACGCAGTTGTTCATCTGAATAAAATTTTATCGTTGCGATAACAAACTCATCCATCTCATCGCGTTCTAAACAATTGTATTTGTTACTTGAACTAAATCGTTTAGTTGAATATCATAAGGTATTTTGCGCATTCATGTGTCACTGCGCAGTCAATTGTTATGCAGTGTAGTATGATGTGCAGTATGCAGTGCCTCTTCAATAATGGCGGATTCATCTGTCCGGGAAATACCGATTAGTCGCTCGTTAACGACGAGAGAATTGAAAAGATGGAGTATATAATTTATATATCTTTTTCTTATCGTATCACAAGAGACAACTATCAAGTAAATTTCTTGTTGAATATGGATAAGTTTTGGTTGACGTAACAAAAGTAAATGTAACTGAAGTTGGAAAATTTGCTAATACTAACACACAAATGTGATTCAATAAACAAAATTGAAATAAAAAACAACCAAAAATTTAATTTTACACAATTAATAATTTTGTTCACTGAATCAAATTTGTGTGTTAGTATTACCAAATTTTCCAACTAAATTTTTTTGTTCTATTAATTAAAGGATTTGTTTGCCCATATTCAAACAAGAGATTTAGGCGATTCAAACAAATTTTATTTCATTCAACAAAATGGTAACTCTCAGTGTAATTCTTGCTCACTCTGAAATATATTTGATATGATATTCAATTATGTCGAGAACTAAATGTTGAAATAAAAGTGATATTCTGATCGAATTGATATGGAAATGATATAAATTGTCGAGGAATCTTCGATTATCATTTTGACATAATCTCAACGTTAAATTAATCGTTGAATAATGCTATAATTTTTACCAATTACAGTTTTTTGTAAAAAATTTATCATACATTATCGCGAACAACTATTTTCTTACATAAAACTAAAAAAAAAGTCTTCCGAAATAAACTATCGTACCAGAATGCACCTTTCAGAATTCATTCCAACAATAATCCTGTTGCAGGCGAGGTGAAAGCAAAATAGGATATTTTTAAAGAGAGCTAGTATGGATGCAGTCTACATCGGCTGATGTAAGCGTATACTTGTCCGTCAACTTTTACAACGATTGAGAAAGTCTGCATGTTTATTCGCGCTGTGCCACATCATCTATTAGATGGAAAACGATGAAGTAGATGTACGGCGACGTACGACGGTCTCGAGAACTTTTCCCGAGTCATATCGTTGCAGCCGAAGTAAAGTGTCCGAGAGGAGAAGTAGCTTTCTATATTTGAATTTTTTTGTTTTATCACATTTGAAACGCGGTAGGATACGACTGTCTCACTGAACGTTTTTCAAATTCGATACAAATCTTTAAAGGAATACACGTTTGCGACGTAGATCATGTCGGCAATGATAACAAGAACTCTATTGAGGCAATGTATATATACTATTCTTCTTTTTCCGTTAATTTAAATTAAAAAAAAAAAAAAAAACACACACTCCCACCACATGTGCAAAAATTCCTACGCTATTATATTACATAACTATGCAGGCGGTATATTTCTCGCATAAATTAATTTTATCATTTGACGTCTATTATTATTTTCGGAGTCTCATCATGATTAGTTCTCTAAACGGTTTTATATATTATATTATTGTTACGTCCGATACATGTTTCCGTAAGATTGTTACAATTATTGTGTTTCATGCTGGTTATTAAATAGCTAGCAAATTTTTCTAACATGATCTAATAAAGGTTTCTATGTCCACTTAATGCTGTTTGTCAGAAGTGATATATCGATTAACGATTATATGGCTGAATGCCAATATTTATAAATATCGATAAAAATTCTCCACCGTTTTTCACACGTTATATATACATTTCTTGAACTAACTCTTTAATATTTTTCAGGATATCTACATATATATAGGATTAGGAAACATTAAGCAAGCCAAAGTGAATGTTTTTGATTGCGCACTTTTATAAATCTTGTTTTCTGCTACCTTGGCACGTAAATTCTCCGCGCAATGAATGCAATATCCGAGAAGGCCGGCCTTACGCTTCGCGTCAAGAAGAGAACGAAACTGTTCGATGTAACGAAAATAGTCGATATAATATGCTTAGTCGTACGCGTTTGTCATCACAATCACGGAACAAAGAAAGATATGCCTGGTACAAATCAACGGCACGCTGATCATGTAGAAAACATCGCTCGTTATCATATTGACGTGCGTGCATTGCGCCCCCTGATAAAGGATAGAGATCCACATGTGTCGTTATCGGAGCATCGGAAAAATTTTCTCGAAAAAGCTTCTGTTCAAAAACTGCCCCGAGAGAAATACAGATCGAAAAAAATATCTATGAGAGAGATTTATTGGTTTAGACGTCTTTAATAGACATCTAATAAACGTATTTTCGGTTGATATATTCTTCATTAGATGATTCCCGCGTCCTCTTTAAATGTCATATTGACAGATAAGCGAATGATTAATAATATACACAAAGTGAATGGTTGCGTACAAAGTTCATAAGAGAGAGAGAGAGAGAGAGAGAGAGAGGAGGGGGGGGGGGAGAGAGATCCGGACCGCACAACGCTGGACTTTTATATTTCTCGAGAAAATCACGCTTTACATTTCCTCTCCACGCACGATCCATTTGCTTTAGATGAGTTGAGTGACTTATGTTAATTTATTGATAATACCATTTTATTTTTCACCTGATTAATTCACATGTTGTAAGCATTATCGATATTTATAAAATTTATTCTCTGCAATTTCAGTAAAAAAGCGATTAACAAAAAGTTTATTAAACGATCCGATAAAATTTCAAGACGCAAGTACATTGTAGAAAAAAAAATGTAGATTTTGACATTGACGCATATTCATAAGACGATCTTTATATTAAGCAGTTTTTTCTATAAATTGGTAGAAATTATAGCTTTATTCAACGATTAATTTAACGTTGAAATGTCAAAATAATAATCGAAGATTCCTCGACAATTTATATCATTTACATATCAATTCGATCAGAATATCAATTTTATTTCAACATTTAGTTTTCGACATAAATTGACTGTCATATCAAATATATTTCAGAGTGAGCAAGAATTACACTGAGACCCATTTTGTTGAATGAAATAAAATTTGTTTGAATCAACTAAATCTCTTGTTTAAATATGGGCAAACAAATTCTTTAATTAATAGGACAAAAAAATTTAGTTGGAAAATTTGGTAATACTAACACACAAATTTGATTCAGTGAACAAAATTATTAATTGTGTAAAATTAAATTTTTGGTTGTTTTTTATTTCAATTTTGTTTACTGAATCACATTTGTGTGTTAGTATTAGCAAATTTTCCAACTTCAGTTACATTTACTTTTGTTACGTCAACCAAAGTTTATCCATATTCAACAAGAAATTTACTTGATAGTTGTCTCTTGTGATACGATAAGAAAAAGATATATACATTATATGCTCCATCTTTTCAATTCTCTCGTCGTTAACGAGCGACTAATCAGTATTTCCCGGACAGATGAATCCGCCATGATTGAAGAGGCACTGCATACTGCACATCATACTACACTGCATAACAACTGACAACGGATGTTAAAATTAAAAATTGTCAATTTTCCCCGAAACTCATATATGTATATTTGCAACAACTTATACATATATTTATAATTTTTCTTAATCAGTCTCCGTGCAATTAAAAATTATAATTAACATAACAGCACATTTTACATGTATGTATTTTATTAATATAACGTTATAAAAATATGCAGAAATTTGAAACGATACTACTATGAAAGTGCTCGTACGAAAATCAATGAAGAGATAAGACGTCTTTACACTTTAAGTCTAACCAATGGCAATTTAGAAATATATATATAATCATAATATATTTGTATATATATTATAATAAAATATATAATCTCTTATATATACAATAAAAGAAAGGGAGCATGTATGTAAAAAATATTCGCTCTAGATCGTTCGCTCAGATAATTATTCTGTTCGAAAGCATGCGCGTTCTTTGATGTATTTTTAGCAGTTTGTCTTTTTATAAAAAAAAAAAAAAATTAAAAAAAAAAGAATTTCCATCAAACGATCGAAAGCCAGTTAATTCCTCTCGTGCGAAAATCCCGCCGAAGGGACAACGACCTTTCGTTAGCCACGATTGCGATAAATCGAGTTATAATAAATGAGAGATAAATTCCTTGCATTAACACCAAACGCAAACAATAAATGTCTGTCTGATTGAAATTATTTGGCATGACACAAATGGAAGGCTGTTGAATAAACGCGAGCATTATCACTTGGAAATAGCGAAAAAATTAAGTATTTATATCAGCAGACGCGCTTTCGATGAATTTGCCAAATATAGGGGATATTGATAGAGATGCCAATATTGATCTTCATCGCTTTTCGCGACCCTTGAGATATAATACTTGATAGATTTGATAGACGGAATGTGATATCGAATGTCCCGACAGATAATTAATTGTTTTTTTTTTCTATTTTGCGATCTCGATAAAAGTGTTGCAATTTTTAAATATTTTATATATTTTTGCGCGCGTGTAAAACGTGAATTGTATTGTGCGATTTTGAGGGGAATATTTGTTAATCAATCAATAATTATTAATCCTTTCGCGCAATTCTCGTAAAAAATTGAAATTTTTGTGTCACGTGAGTGACGAAGGGAGATAAAGTCTAATTTTTCAACGAGATATCCGAATAAATTTAAAAGGCTGAAGATAAAGTGGATACACATGCCATTTTCACAATTTTTTCGCGCATTTCATAGACAAATCAAAATTACACACGTATTCATCGGAAGTGTGATAAGACAACTTGACACTTGTAACTTTTGACATTTGGTAATCATACTTCCAGCTTTTAAAGCCATAGATAATGCTGAAGAATCATTATGCGATATGTTTGACGCATCGAATATGCAGGAAACTTGAGAAGTGAACGAAATGTAAGAGAGAGGAGAATATATATATAAATATATATATTTTTGCGCCCCTATCACTGCGCTTGGCTCTTTTGCCATTTTGTTTCAATATTTGATTTTAATCGATAAGAGCCTTACATTTATATCTTATTTATATATATATACATATAAATGTTATTGCTTCTATATAAAATTTTCGTGTATATATATTGTGTGTAAATTTTATATAAAAGCAATAATGTTGCGTACACGAAGTGATACTGTGAAGTGCGCTCATTAAAAGTAATGATATACTTACGGTACATATACGGACCGTACACTACACTCTTCGGAATTCTCTCTCTAACAATAAGACGCAGACACCAGGACGCGAACTGTCGACGACCGAGACTAAAGTACCGACTCTAAGACAACGGTTCCCGCTTTTCTTCCTCTCTCTATCTCACTCGAATCCCCTACTCCGGCGAATATGTTACATCAATCGTTCTCCTTTCCTGCAATCGCTAATGTTCCGAAACGTAATTGAAATATTCGCGATTTTAGCCGTAAGATAGTTTTAATTTTTTATTTCCTCTTAAAAAAATAATATACGATAATAATATTTTCGGTGCAAAGGATGCTAATTTTTTATTTATTAAAAAGAAGACTAATTTTTAATTTATTAAAATAATTGAGCTGTAGGCTAAAAAATATTTTTTATTTTTTATTTTGTCTTAAATATATATATATATATATATATATATATATATATATATATATATATTATCGGCAAAGACTGATGAATTTTAGAGAAATTTTACTCTACTGAAAGATATAAGAATTCCGTTAATAATAAATAACAGTATGTGTTGATAAAACGAATTGTTGAAGACTTCTTTCAACTTGCTTTTATATTCAAGCACGTATCAAAACATCTGAATAACAAATCAGATTTTGATACGATATATATTAAATCTTATCTATTATCAATATATGTGATAATTGTAATCGTTGGATTAATTTATAATTATTTGGCTCGATCTTTAATAAATAATTTATAGAAATAAACAGAAATATCCACATATGTTGATAGTCTACTTATTATGATTAAAATGATTATTCTATTTAGACTGAAAATGTGAAAATTCGAAAAGCCTGATTAAAATATATCAATTAAACTATATAAAAAAACGCATCTTCAAATTTATGATGACACGATTTTCCAAATCTCTTTCTCTCTCTCTATACTCACATATATATATACACACACACACACGCACACCATTATATATATAGTTAATATTATTTTCGAAGTTCTTCTTGCCACGTTAGAATATTACTGAAGTTGATTAAGATGTTTCGAGCTCGGAAGTCGTCTGCACCTGTCGGTTGTTAGTCCGATAATTTTTTATACGTCTATATAATTGCTATTAAAGCATGTGGTGACGCTTGTATCGTTGGACAAAGTTTACTACAATATAAAAAGAGGGACAAAGTTGTAAGATCGAAATCAAGATATACTACGGACCAAAGGTATAATCTTATCGACATATATACATATTATATATAATAGTCCAAAGATATAAATCGAATGTACAATGAGCGGTAACGTTGACCGCTTGCGCAATGCATCCTGGTATTTGAGGAATTGTTATTCTCAGATACATATTCTGAGACATATTATTCATATTGCGATAATCGAATTGGCTAAAGAATTTCCTGTAATTTCTGGTACCGCGATTTTATAGTCCCTCATCAGAATGCAGTGCTGGATTGAAAGCGAAAAATTCAACCTTCAAAAAAAAGAAGCGCACACATAACATTTCTTTGATTTCACATTAATTTACATAATCCTTCTTTTCGAAAAAAATAAAATAAATGTTACTTTTCTTTACTTCTTGATGCAGATAATTTATGATGTTTTATCGAAAGAATAAAACCGAAAATTAATGAATTATAGTCGTATTGCATCTTTTTGATTCGTTCTCTATATCATTTATTTTATCGCAATCTTCTTCTATCTTAACTTTGATGAAATATTATATATTTGCAACTTGCCTGTAAAAAATACATGTATTCTAGCAGTATACTGTTATTATATCTCTTCCCTTCCACTTTAATGTTTTCCGGACCTTTGTTTCTGTGTTACATATTACAGTATAATCTAGTTTACTCTTTCCGGTCTCTTTATCTTCTATTTTTATTTGATCTTGGTTTATTTTGTCATGTATTGTTATATATATATATATATCTCGAACGTACGCTATCACACTGATTTTTCAAAAGTATTGTTATGTTGTATGTGTAATCAGTAGCCAACCAATAGAAAAGTGAAAATCTCGATTGACATTGCGAAATCGTAGCGAGGAACTTGGGCTTTTATATTATTTTTGCTAAAAAAAGTGACGCATTTCAGCCTCGCTTTTTTATTTCTTTTCTTCTTTTTTATTCCCTAATCGTTTCTGCGATTAACTAAATAATAAAAAGTCTCTATATAATATATATATGGATTCTATTATCGTATTCGCGATCCGACTTTTGCAGTTATATAAAAATCGCAAGCATATGCACCTGTTTTATAGTTTTGTAAACAAATGTCTTTCGCATGTGATTGAAATTTTATAATATATTCATAATTTTATATTTACAGAATATATAAAAGAATCAGTGTTGAAGAGATTATTAAGCTCCAAAAATGTAGTAGTGCAATAATAAAATAAAATTTCCTTAAAGTACTGAAAAGACAGTATTACTTTGTTTCACATTGTAAATGTTTCGTTTTCACGTATAAAATTAAATAATGCCGTTGATATCGCTAAAATAAATGCAATTCGTTACAAACGATATGATATCATCGCAATAAAGTATTTCACAATGACCTGATCTCGCAGTTATATCAATTATAAGCCTCCGTGTGCTTTTTGCTATAAATAATTTATATTCTCACTATGATCTAATAATAAAAATTCTAATTAATAAAAGTGCATCAACTTTTGTACTTAACTACTTCAAACTACATAATAATGTTTTGTTAGTCAAAGAGACAAAGTTCAATAATAAATAAAAAATTTATTACCTCTGCGAGTTTTATAATCTTCACACTGATTGCGATTTTAATAAACTTAAAAAAAAAAAAAATATATATATATATATATATATATACACATATATACTGCATGTAATTTTTTTTTCTATACACACAAAAGATGAGAATGCGTTTTAACACATGAAAAAGCATATATGGTCTTATATGTGCATAAATTCATGTGTTGAGGCATTCCTATTGCTGTGTACAGCTGTATCAGACTATCATCAATGGAAATAATAAAAAAAGAAAACTGTCCATTTATTATAGTGTTAGGTTAATAACGATTAATATGCGTTAACATAATTAATTGTTTAGATGTAATTAGATGAGGAATTTATTCATCATCTAGTACAACCGTTGTTTTTTCCGATACATATAAACCATCCAAAAACTTTCTTATATCTTTATTTTTCACTGTCGTTGACTGTTGGATGAGGGCAGCTGAAATAGAACCATATAATATTCATAAAGTATTTCACAAATTAATTTCTTCATACATTTATTTATTTAAAGAAATGATTTGAAATTATTTACCTGAACGAGATACGTCTTCTAACGAATTTCCCTCTATGATCAGCTCGTCCTTTTGTTTTCCAGAATTTGTAACAGTTACACCTGGTGCCATTTTAACACGGCGTATGTACTTCTCACCCAAGAAATTACGAATTTCTATAACTGAGTTGTTCTCTGTAGTTACACAGTTGATGGGAAAATGGGCGTACACAGCTCGCATTTTATATTGATAGCCTTTTGTGACACCCTTGAGCATATTCTCAATATGAGAACATACGGTACGAACAGCGGCTAATTCTTTCTTCGTACCAAACCATTTTTCGACTTTGAGCACTCTAGGACTTATCATCTAGAATATATAAGAATAAAATATACATAAAACATGATGTGGATGTTGCGTACATTTTGTGTAAATCATAAATATTTCAGATAAGGATTTATCATTTATGAAAAATGAAGGGGAATCCTGATTATCATCAATATATATTTCTAATATTGCAAAAAATTGGAATCAAATTTATAATTAATAGAAGAACTTGTACAAGAGATGTAGTATATATACTCCCCCCTATAAATATTTTATAATTATATATATAAAAATTTTTTTGCTTACCCGAATATCGAGTGCGAGATGTTTGAAGGATCGTTTCAAAACACCTCGTGGTCCTTTTACAGTCACCAGACGAGACTTGACCGTAACAGTCAATCCCTCTGGGATTTTAACTGTTTGATTAGTAACAATTTGCTTCATTCTACAATGTAAAGAAATTTACACAAACATGTTGTATATTTATGTAATAATATATAACTAAACTATTATAATAATTACAGCTATAAATATATAATATAATAAAAATGGCAATAATTGCACAATCATTATTTATTATACTTTGAAAACATCAAAATCATTTATATTATCAATAAAAAAAATTGTAAATATAATTAAAACAAGATATAAAAATATATTTTATATTTAGTTTTATATACAAATAAGATTAAAATCTCCATATGACTCTTCATCTTTATTTTATGTTAACAAGTGCTGCGATAAATATATAGTAAGGACCAAAAGTTGTCCGTCTGCATAAGTTAGAACACGAATACAGTTATTATGTTACATCTCCTCAATCTCATGTTCTATTATGCTGTATAATTAAACCTTAGTACCTCATATCTTAAGTAATATGCATGCTAGAGAAGACTAAAATTGTTCCATTATGTTTTAAAATATTAAAAATTGAATATCGTGTGAATTCTTTGCCTAAGTAAAACTACTTTAGCTCAATCTTTCACTGTGGAATATGAAAGGGAAGATTCCCCAAATACAGCGTCTAAATGTTTAATCTCTACTGGCTTTTTGCCATCTTTTGTCAGAAATGTCAGAAAATTACATAACAATTACACAATACTCAATTTTTAACATTTTGGGATATAATGAAATATTAAATCCTTTTTTAGCTCTAGCATGCATTAAGGTACAGGCACCAAATACACTAGTGTTTTAATTTGTTCAAACTTTTGGACCTTAATACAAAAGAATCTGTTTTTTTTTGCCTTACATAAAATAGCATCCAAAAGAATAATAAAAAAAAATATATTAATAATTGCGATTCCACTGTTGATTTTAATACACAACGTACTTCACAGTTGAATAAAGTTTGTAGGTTATAACAGGTTACTATTTACAGCAGTATGTTTACATAAATTAAGATATTGTATAATCTAAAAATTATTAAATTTCTCATAAACTTATAAAATGATCTCTCATACATTTTTTTTTCTATTTCAATAGCGCGTAAGCAAGAGCTCGGGATGCAATTGTTGACAGCTATAATCGCGAGGTTATATCTCTCGCCGTTGCAGAATGTCTCGCATATCGCGGAAAAATATTATATCGCGCCAAAAGTAGAAAGAACGACGAATGCCGGGGACGCATAAAGGCAAATTTCACGTCCTATAAATCGATGGATTGCCATCGATTTTATAGGATATTCCTCATGATGGAAATTTCCTCACCTCAAACACGTCGTTCAGTAACCGGAAAGGAGTTGAAAAGAGGCAGAGCGAAAATCTATCCACCAATTCCGATGAAGATGTAGAAAAATACAGAGTGGCTGAGTGAATACTTCTAGTTATATTTTAATTACGCGACTCTCCCGCTCAGATGGCGCTGAGTAACTTGTCCATGAGTGAATTGATCGAATTTCCTAGGCTATGGAATTCTGTGTCAGTTTCGTTTCTATATCACTAAAATATTATTATTCAATGGTAGAAATTCCGCTCTTTTTCGAGAAATAAAATTCGACACAATTTTAGGCCATGTCATTATAAATTAGAAAACATACATACGGATGTATGAAGGTATGTATTATATATTTAATCGCAATCTGTGAATATTTAAAAACTTTTTGATATTTTTATCAACCAACTACAATGAATTAATAATTATTTCTAATAAGAATCGCGCGCGACAGATATCAACATACGCTTGTAACAGAATCGTGACTGATTAAACCACGTGACTCGAGAATAATCGCGCGTTTTCGAAAATGGTTCCCCTCATACTCTTCGAATTCTCCCGTTCTTCGGGATAAGTATATATCTATCCATCGAGCAAGGTGATCGTAAAGAGACTCGCTGGTCTTTCTCGAGGTAAGCGAAAAAAAAAGTGGAAAAAAAATTGCGCGGGTAAATGGTTCGCGCATGCGCCCTTTGTCAAGTGCGCGCGTACCCTTTCAACGGAGAGGTAAACACCGCTTCCCCGGGAGCATCGTCTCTCACAATCAGTACGATGCCGGTACCGCGCGCGGTGGGGGTGGCTTCTCTTCGTGTACCGCGTTGTCCGTAGGTGTATCCTACGCGCGACTCCTAGTGAGCGTCATCGCCGTCGTCGTCGCGGAGAGCTCTCCTGGGTCGACGCGCGCCCTCGCATTTATATATATATATATATAATAAGAGAGCGCGCGCGAGAGAGATATCCTCTTCTATCTCTCTCTCTCTCTTTCTCTCTCTTGCTTTCTTTCGGCGCGACATGAAAACGTAGAGCGAGCGCGAGTTACGGTGTTCATTGACTCCTCGGAATAAAAGGCCGAAGTGTCCGCTGCTCTGGTGCGCCGAGGTGCTACGCGAGTATAAATATTATCCTGTCGCTCGCGCGAGGAACAGCTTCTCCTTCCTTTCTCTCGTTCCTTTTTTTTTTCCTCTCTTTCTCTCGCGGCCGAGAATCCCTCGTCTCGCGCGGCGCGAGTGACTCGAGAGTGTCATCGAGTGCCTCGTCGAGCTCGGTGTCTCGGTTCCTCGTCGAGTACGCGAGTGATCCCCGAGTGACCTTTTATTACAACCTCACGATCAATGACGTGCATCCGGAGCAGTATTCTGTCTCTACATATCCCCTGTTACGTCCGGTGAGTTCCAGAGTGATCGAGCCGTTCCTGTCATCTGTTTCCAAGAAGGGAGAAAGAAGGAGAGAGAGAGAGAAAGAGAGAGAGAGTGAGAAGCGGCCGCCTCTCCTGCGTCTACCTGGCCGCGCGAGCGAGCGAGCGAGAGAAGGAGAGAGAGACAGAGAGAAAGAGAGAGAGAGGCTGCGTGTACGTGGTATGGCTCATCGTCGTCGGTGGTTTTTCGCCGCCTTTATTACAGCGAAACCCGAATGCGTGCGCGAGCGTATCTCTCTCGTCTGACCGGCCTACCCGCCACCGTAAGGCTACGTTCACACATGCGGAATTGATTCTTTCGCTCGAGGACCGTCATTCATCCGAGGCCGTTGCTCGCCGAGGGAACGCGTCAACCTCAGGTTAATGAGAACCAACGCCGGCCGATCGTCCAATCAGCTTTTAGGTAAGAGCTCCGGATACCTCTTCCCCCCCCCCCTCTGTCTCTCTTTTTTTTCT
Organism: Polyergus mexicanus; assembly: GCF_030449975.1. Lineage (NCBI taxonomy): Eukaryota > Metazoa > Arthropoda > Insecta > Hymenoptera > Formicidae > Polyergus > Polyergus mexicanus. The sequence goes on from NW_027223324.1 coordinate 4,756,488, forward strand.
AAGCGTCAGATGAATCGCCTCCGAAAGGACTTGCTCTCGAGAGATCAAGTCTTTCCGGTTCACCGAACTCACGCGGGGAGAAGCACGTGGTTGCCTCCGCAGCGAGAGATCTTTGATCTCTCTCTCTCTCTCTCTCTCTCTCTCTCTCTCTCTCGGATGCTCCTACGTATTATTTATAAATGCGACACGAGACGGCCCATCTGCGTCAATCTGTCAACCGGTTGACAGTTGATTTTCGATCAAAAGATTTAACGAGTTGCGATTTTTTTTCTTTCTTTCAATAATTTATTTAACGCGATAAATTATATATAATTTTCCCCTTCCGTCAATCAGTTTGAAAGGTCCTGTTTTAATATCATCAGCACGAGAGTGATTCGTTATCTACAAATCTCGATGCACTCCCGAACGCTCGTAAACAGATGGATCGCGACAGATTCCTTTGGACGGTATGCACGACACGTGCAATCGCTGCGCGTTTCTTCGACGTCATCGACTGCATCCGCAAGCATCGTATCATCCTTTGTTCGACGCCTCCTGCCACCGATATGAGCGTCGCTTAGTTCAGGTGCGCGTGCAACAAAGGGGCATCATACGATGATGCGCGTCCTCGCCGCCGCTGCATCTTGCGGTGCAAGAAGCGACGCGGATTCTCTCTCGCGTGCGCTCTCGAGATAAAATTTTACAAAATGCTTTACACAATGTTCAGTTCTTATTCAGTTGCTCGGGTACATGTATGTATTTTATACGTTGAATTTATAGTTTACCTTATATACCATATTCTTCTTCTTCTTCTTTCTTTAATAAATTATTGTGGCTCGTGGATTATTGAAAAAGATGGATTGTTTATTCAGGATGTCTACCTTCTGGAAAAATATGAAAAATCTGGAATTTTCAAATTTTTTTTTGTACTTGGAAAAAATCAGACAACTTTTTATTGGAACAGGGGGAGTTTTTATTTTTTTTAATTCTCTTTCTTTGATAATTTTGCTTTTATATTGTAAGCAGTTGGCAAACCAAGTGAATTATGTGTTTAAAATATATATGTATTATATAAATACCATGTATTATAAATTGTATATATTTCTGTTTATATATATATATATATATATATATATATATATATATATATATATATATATATATAAATAAAGAGTAGAATGTCTTATAAGGTTCAACGTTTCTCTACCTCGCATTTATTCGGTGAAATAAGCGCGGCGTCTATATATAGGAGCATTTATCCTTACGCATGAAAATGCTAATGGATCGTTGATTATAATTGCAGCCAGGCTGGACGAGCATAGTCGAATGCAGCTGGGCTCAGCATGCCCTCTAAGAAGCAGTACAACCTCGTACATAATGACGAGTACGACACGCGAATACCGCTGCACAGCGAGGAGGCGTTCCATCGCGGAATCGTGTTCCACGCCAAGGTAATCTGGAGTGATTTCTTATCCACTTTAGGATCCGCGTACCCTCGGCACGGGTTCGTTTTTCTCGCTTCTCGATAAATTTGTTTTACGCTCGCCGATCCGAGACGTACTTATCTCTCGCGAGTTTTCAGATTTTCATCTCCCATCCTCTAATTCAGTCCGAGAGATTTCATTAAAGATATGGATTTTCTTCGAAGACGTATAAGAAAGATGCTTAAAGAGTCTACTCTAGCGGTAAATTCATAATTCTTAGGAATTTTTTGAAGGAATATTAGATAATATTGATTTCTTTTTGATGTTTTTATTGATGTTTCAATGTGAGTATTTTTAAATTTTTAGCTTGTTCTTCTTCAATACATAGATACTGAACCTAATTTTATTAGAAAAAATTAAAAAATAACAAAGTAATATTATTTTAAAATTGAATACTGAAAAATATCAAATAATAATTATTTAAATTCTAATTAGATTTAGTATCTCAAAAATATTCTACAGAATAAAATTAAAACGATTTTTTTTCATTTCAGACAATTACACACACTCGAACCATGCGTTTTTGACCACGCTACGCGCAGAAGCTTATTGAATCAAGAAAAGCTAAATATTTAAAACTTAAAAATATTGATTTAAAGTTCAATATGTAAAATACCAAAAAGATTAATCTTTAATATTCTTTAAAAAAAAAAAATTCTTATGAAATCATTAATTTTTCATACTGCTAAAGTAGACTGTGTTCTTAAAAAATAGTATATCGATTTGTGAAAGAAAGTTATCGAGTGTTTTGTAATGAGATAAATTGAACGATTTTACAAGTTTCTGTAAAATACGTTCTCATGCTCGAATATAATATCTAACTTATTTTGCAATGCTATTAAATTGCTTGAATAATGATTAATCGTGAAGGTGAATTTCTAATTACGAGTAACTCTGTCATAAACTGTGCGCACTTTGAGAAAAGTGAATAACGGTCGATAACGTCTCACATGTCAGAGGAAAATGTATGTCGATTATAAAACTTCATGTACTTCGTTCTTCCAACAACCGATGGGAACGAAAGCATCTGTTTTCCCACGATGCGTCGAGAAAGAGTTTCGCACCTTCCCTCTATTTTTTCTTCGATTCCATTTTGGTAAAGTATCGTATTATTGCGCATGTAATAGACACGGGAGAAAGATCAATTTTATAACACTGGGGCAACTTTGGGGACGGTAAAAAATACGGCATACGGTATTCATAAGCGAAAACTATGTAGAGAGAAAATATACGGTTAATATCTCCCCATGCTATTTCAGGCACTAGGAAATGAAGGCCTGTAGCGATTTATTCGCAACTCGCGAACTAAATCGCGAGTGGTAAACTGTACTTAGTCACCGATGGGAAACGCGAACGTGGATTCGGCGTGACGCAAGAAAGAGGACAATCCGTCGACGGACAGACATCATATATCTCGCATACATCTGACGTCTTCTACGTGACGAAATCCGAGGAATTCGAATATATCAGCCGCGATGAAGAGAACAATAATAATAATATTTAAACGCGTCGACGCGCATATCGATGGTGCAACAATTGCGACGACATAGCGCGATATCGGCGACTTATTTCTGGACCATCGCCCTCTTCGCCGTGACGTCATCATACATCGTGCACGTGTTTATTTCGGTGGTACTTCTCTCCTGAGAAAGGTTAAAGCTTTTTGTGCGCCCGCGTGTTGTGTTGCACCGTCGTAAATTGTGCACGCAGCGTGAAGCCATGCGATGCGGAATTCGCGTTTCGTTCGCGAATTCCCTTCTGTATTCTCCTTCCTCTCCCTCCCTTAGAAAATGTACATCGGAAAGATCATGGTTCTAAAGGAGATATTCAAATCACAGTGTCCCTCGTAAACTTTCTCAGTTCATGAAATCCTGAACGATATTTCATTCATGTCTTGTTTTTCTCTTTCCGTACAGTCTAAAAAAAAAAAAAAAAATAAAATCTTGAAAAAATAAAATCTCAAGATAAAACAACAAATAAAGTACATGCGCGTATACAACGAGATACCACTATGTCTGTATCTTGAAAGCGCCAGAGCGAACGTAAACTCGAAAACTTATTTTTTTTCTTGAAAAGATCGCTGAGAATTATAGACGGATCTTCTCCCAAGAAGTCGAAGATAAATTTTGCATAATGTATGCGTATTTTGGCCCGAGGTAAAAATCCTCTTGAAATTGACCAGACAATTTGTTTTTAAAAGAATATCTGATGATTTCGAGATACCTTGTATAGATTAATCATATCAGCATATTTATCATATCAGTTATATATATATGATAATACATAAATCTAAAAAACACATCCCAAGATCTTAGATTGATTTCTTAAATTATGTTTTATGCAACTTCAAGAGACATTTTGCGAATATATATATTTATATAATTTAAAAAATCAATCTAAAACTTTGAAATGTGTCTTTTAAATTATTTTACAAAATCTATTAGAGTTTGCATTGTTTTCGGGGAAACAATTCCGTTTTCGCTATCCTCTGTGGCAATTTACCGCAATCAGCATAAAATAATTTTGCCTCGAGCACGATTAACAATGAGTATCCCTTCGCGTAGAGATTAGTCGTCCTAGTAAAGCCACAATCATTTTAGCAACGTCAGCAGCAGAAGAAAGTAAATGGTACATACAACTTCGGGACTTGTTTATGATACGAAAACCGAGCGTGCTACGTTATCGGTTTGAAAATCCGATGCCTACATTTAATGCTTAGTAGGGTATACTATAAATGCAGATCGATATACTACTAGAGAATTTGCGCTATTAATATTCCATCCTTGTACTATGCATATTTCTTATAAAGTTATAAAGTAAGAAATAAACCGACTAAACAGAACTTCTCCCTCGATATCCGGTATATTGCACATTGATATTTCAAAGAGCAAAAGTTTTCCTGCGTGCGTTGATTATATCGATAGATGAGGAATGGGAGCGATAAAATTTCGCGGCGCGAAAATGTTCAGCAAGCATTTTTTCTCGGTCGTCGTTTTCCAGATCGCTCGTCACACGTTTATCGATCGCAAATTTTTACGAGACAAGACTCTGTCGTAAGAGCGTGCGCGTGGGAGAATACCACGTGTACGTGGAATCATCCGAACGAACACGTGGCTAAGACCATCGCTTCAATGGGGGAATTCTAAATACAGATTGTGTCAGAGACCGTATCGTACTCCTCCCGCGCTATGATTACGGCAACCACGTAACTACATGTACGTACGTTTACCCTGCGTGTGCAAGACAGGGTAGTTCGTATCGTTCTCGTCAAAATCTTACAGCTCGTGACATTCAAAGTCCCAGAAACGATTAATTTTATCGGAGGATAAGGAATTATGATATTTCTCACACATTCTTACAATTCCTTCTAGTTAAAAAAAAAATAATGTTTGAAGAATTCAGTCTGCGACAGTAGTCTAATTTAGGGAACACGTTTGAAAGATTTGAGAAAATTAATTTTAATTTCCTTAAAAGAAATAGATTAAAGAGTTGCATTGAAATTTATCAAATTATACAATAATAAATATAATTTATCCGAAAGAAAAGATCTACTCTCACGCTATTATTTATATCGTCAATTGTCAGTGTGATATCGTTACACATTCTTCTTTCTGCATTTCAGTTCATTGGTTCTATGGAGGTTCCGCGACCGACTAGCCGAGTGGAGATCGTGGCGGCGATGCGAAGAATCCGCGTGAGTAATAGCTAATTAACCTAGTTACGGAGGATACTGTGGTTTAATTGTCCTCTCCGTATCTTCTCCGATTAATCTGGATTTGTTTGATCCGCAGTACGAATTTAAGACCAAAGGGATCAAGAAGAAGAAAGTGACATTGGAAGTCTCGGTGGACGGACTGAAAGTGACCTTACGGAAAAAGAAGGCAAGTAATGTTATCCGGTATTTTATGTATATATGTTAGTATAAGCTTAATTGGGTTGACTCTTCACCGGATAAGTTAATTCTCACATACGTAAGTGGATAAAGATGAGTCCGCTAGACTCGCGATAGTATAACATAATTTAAAGAAGCGAAAGAGGAGTACATTTGAACACCGACATAGATTCGAACAATTTAAGCACGCGTTATAATAAAAATTTTTTTTTCAACTTTACTTTTATTATAATAAAAGGTTTCCCAGCGAGTGACATTCTTGCGTTACTCTTACAAAAGATCCTTTTTGATTGGAATCAGCTGATTTTCGTTTCTCGCAGAATTGCGGTAAAAATAAAACGTATCTTTTACACGCGATTTTTTTCACGTCAAAAAGACATTGTAAAATTTTTCGAAGTGAAAAAGGTGTCTGTATATCCGTCCAATTATCGTAAACAAAATCTGTAAAAAATTTTTTCTTGGCGAACACAAAATTTCCGCAATGCCCGCGTAAGATGAGGAAGATTAGCGTTTTCCGCGAATATGTTTCGAAGGAAAAATTCGGACGCACGTCCGATGACGCACAATTTCGCAACAGTTGCAATTTATAACGAGAAATGATTTTGGACAAGCGCCACATTGTATTCGCACTGATACACATGGGTACCATATATTTTCGATACTACGTACATTACATCAGCAGATAGTAATAACAGCCAATATTAGCTAAACAATATTCTCGAATGATTGCTATAATGATTCGCCATTCGTTATCATTTTCGTAGAAGAAACAGCAACAATGGATGGATGAGAATAAAATATATCTGATGCACCATCCGATTTACAGGTGAGATGACACGATATTTGCTAGCTATCGCTTTTTACCATTGCTCTCTTTGTTTTTGATGAAATAGTTTTATTTAATTATCTGTTTTACAAATATACAAAACGATATAGAGAGATATGTCTTATATTTAAATTTGTATTCTTTCTCGGTTACTAATTAATTATCGAGAAAATATAAATAAAATTTGCGTACTTTCTATCACTAAAATAATACAATTTTTGAATAAAACAAAAAACTGAATGTATGTTTCCTTTTCAGGATATTCTACGTCTCGCACGATAGCCACGATTTAAAAATATTTAGTTATATCGCCCGTGATGGGAGCAGCAATACGTTTAAATGTAATGTCTTCAAATCTAGCAAAAAGGTAAGCACTTTTTTATCCATGCTCAATAATAATTTGATTAATTCTCGATATCGTCGAGAGTTTTCTACATCGGACATAATCTCGGGCATTGTAGGTCGGGAAAGAATCGTATGAATCGTATGTAAGTACGATTGGAATTGACTATTATTTTTGTGGGATTTACTTTTATTTATTTTTTATCTTGCTATATCGTACAATACAACTATACGTTAAAAAAGCCAAGATTGATTAAATTAAAAATGAAGAAGAAGGAGAAGTGGAGTTGAATATATGATGAGACTCGTACATATTTCATACTTAAAGTAAATGAAGATAGTATGCAATTTCTGGAGATAATTTTCGCGTCCATTTTTCTACTTTTGCGGGTCTATTCCACATGGCGGAATGTCTACTAGCCGGCGTGAAATTACGTCGCGCACGTGCATAAATCGCACGCGCGTACATACATACACATGCACTGTGACAATTCACGCAGACCCGCGTCGCCTGGCGCTTTATCAACTTACTTTATTGTAAATCTATAAATAAACGCCGGACTCCTTGGCGGTCGCTTCGTACCTCCTCTCGCCGCATCTTTTCTCCATTGCGGAGACGCAACGGGGACTGTACGGAGGGAGGAGGGTGATGGAGATCTCCGCGAGAGCTGCATCCCTGTCAAAGTAGAGAGAGTCGTATTTTCGCCTCTTCGTGGGTGGAGGGATGGTGGGCCCGGTGAAGTCTCGCGGGGGAGGAGGGAGACGTATCGTTTTGTCGTGTATTTGCAGTAGCGGCTCGGTGCCGTTTGGCATCGGGTTATTAAAATAGTTCGATATAGGCCGGCACGATCATTCGCACGCGGCTGGCGGTTTCTTAGATCCGGAAATTTGTCTCTATTAATGCTTCGAGAAAGCTTCGCACAATCTACATATATGACACGCATATTGAAATGATCCATTTTTTTTTATTTTTTTATTTTTTTTTATTCTCGCAACAACTTTCGTATGTTAAAATGTAGCAATGTTTTAGAGGAAGAGACAATCAAGTCAACATACTCGCTGCACTGCGTGTGCGTGTGTTTGTGAAGGAAAGAAATGAAGAGAAGAATTTTGATTTACCCGTTATCTGTTGTACGTATTCTTATTATGTAATATATCGCGCTTCTAAATACCCTCGATATTTATCGATATAAACATAGAGGTCTTTCCTCGTCTCCTTTGTTGATTATTTGAGGATACCGGTCGCTTTCAAAATCTGGGTGAATCCAAAAATAACCAACGACTATAGGAGACGATATATCTAGGATGCCGCAGAAATATCCAGCTTGAACGAAGTTTTAAACTCACGGGCGAAAATTCCAAAAAAGCTTTTACTGGTTCCCGTCCGATGTGTACGCGGCAGTCCTGTTTATACTGCCGTCTCAACTTTTATATCAATTCTTCAGGATAGGACAATAGACTGTGCTTGCTTTTCTAATGGACGGAATTCTTTGCTTTATTCTTTTTCGCACAAGAATTCAGGTTTACATTTTTAAGTCTCCTTCTTTAGAAGCTAAATTTTAGTCTCTTTCCTCCTGAAATATCTACACAATTTTATACTATATCGATATAATTTTATAATACAATTTTTACATATTATGCGTAGAGATCCAAAGGATTTTTTCAGGCGAATTTGTTACGTTTGCTCATTGATCGATATGCAGATGGTAGGAACTATGTAAGATAATCGCGAATTGTCATAGAAAAACGCTTGACACGCGACTATATATAATTTATCGGTCGTGGGACATAGGAGCCCCGACCTCGGTTCTACCGTTAAATGACGTGCTGCTGCATCGTCGGGGTCGACTATAGAATAGCGTTCCGTGCAAATTTCGAGCTCACGTCTCGTTTTCCGCATTCTCTTCACTCCATACTCCATAGAACTCGCTCGTTCATCTGTTGCATGGAAAAGCGAACTATTAATACCGTTAATCTTCGTACGATATCAAACGAATATGTGACGAGAAGAACCGTTTGCAGGATATAAAATGTAGTATATATATATAAAAATAAAAATTGTACGACTGAATTGAAATAAACGCGACGTTAAACAGTTTCGTCAGGATGGATGCTTTGTTCTTAAAAAATAGTGTTATAAAATTAAATTTTATAAAACGATCACTTAATTGAAGAATTATAGAATTATGTAGAAATAACTCTTGTTAACGCAATTAATTCGCAATCTTTATTCTATGCCGATCGCTCTTAATCGAATTAAATCTAGAATCCTTCAGTAAATTCTTTCTGCTTTCTGCTGCTCCAATTAGGAGAATGTTGATTAATAAATCAACAAAGTAAATTCCGCTCGCTCTTCGTTGTTTCGTTTTATTAAGAAAAGAGAAAAGAAAAAAGGAATATGACGTTCGCAGGGGCATCTCATGGTATCTTAAAAAAAATCGATCGATTATTTAACTGCAAACGAGAGTTGATAAGCAAAGAAAGAGAAGGGTGAGGGGGGGAGGGGGGGGAGGAAGACAGAGAAAGAGAGAGAGATGGAAAAGTGCCATTGAGCGGGCCGAAGACGAGAATATTAATGCGATTATAAATAAACTCGGGGGGAAAAATTCAGCGAAGCGTGCCTCTGTACGTCGCCGGTCGAGAAACCGCGGTAGGAAGCCGCACGGTTAACTTCGGCTCTCGCGTTCCCGGTTTATACACGAGGCTTATACACAAACGGGCTCTCCACTTTCCCCTCTTTCGCCCGTCATCTCCTTCCTTTCTTCCCTTCCTTCCCGAATCCCTCGATAGATATCCCGATAGAACGAGCCGGATGCGACGATGCGCCAAAAAACGCGGACAATCCCGATGGATCACCGGTTCCCGAGGAAGTGATACCGCGCTACACGGACGGAGATTGAACACCGTCGTCGTCTCGCGGTGATTGAACGTTCGCCGAGAATTGAGAGATGTACGGAGAGAAGCGACCGGGTGTGAGATCGTCTGATTACGAGATGCGATTACGGTAACATGACAGGCACTCGGTAAGAGATTTGTGAACGTCGCGGTGATACGTAAGAGAATATGCACAGAGGAAAGAATACTTTTTCAATCGAACGTAGTGATACGTTAAGATGTGTGATAATTGATGTAATGTGTGTGTATGTGTGTCTTTTAATCATTTTCGTCATTAGAAAGAGATAAAAGCAAAACCTTGGCAACATTATGGGAAAAATATTTGTGATGGTTTTTATACTTAATTTATATTAATCTTATAATATATTAAATCTCGGATGATGTATCACATTAGTTTTTTTTTTTCGTCACTCTTTCAAAATGATAAGAAATTATAAACATATCGAGCGCTCATTTAAAGATTACATCACTTCCTGACATCGATCCTTTTTTATCGTGAAGATGATGTGGATGTAAAGTCCACATCATCCAAATATCTAGATAGACGACATACATATATATAACGTATCACTTTTCATCTGCACATTTTTTCTTTCTTTCTTTTTTTTTTTTTTTGACCTCAAAATTATTGTTACGTCAAAGTTGATCGTCAAATGACGCGACGAAGAAATTGACAAACAACGCGCGTGTACAATATATGCGATCCCTTTCGCGGAAGCGGCGTATGCGTTTTCAAAATACGCACGATTCAACGGGGAATTTGCCAGATTGAATAATCGCGTCACGACTATTTATACATATGAAAACGATGTACAGATCATCGCATGTCAGCATCAATTATTTGAATCCACGGATAGGCTTTTGTCTTCTTCACTCCAAATGTAAAATATGTCCGCGGTATACACGTCAGAGTATCGAGTTATGATCACCCTTCATCTAGCCCTGTCAATGATGCAACTAATGCATCGTTATTATGCCATTACTATTGCAGCATTTGGCGTCAGGGATAATGCATTTTAGACATTTGTAAATGTTTACCTAATATAATTCGTGTCAGATACGCGGTCATTTCGCTCCTTGCACATGTCAGCGTTGCATGGGCAAACATGTTATTTTATATAGGGATTCAAATTTGGAATTTATACAATTGCATGTTTATATATAGAATGCCGGATACTTTTCATATTTCCAATATAAAAAATCGCACGATTTTATCTCTGAAATATTACAAAGTTGATTTTGCAATCAATGTACAAGAAATGCTTAGGATAATTATCTTATTTTGAAAGCATTGCGGAAAAATCTGGAGACTTCAATAATAATAATTGAGTCGATTCATTATTATTGAATTTTTAAGACATGTGTAAATGAGAATTATAAAATTTTATTTTGTCTTCAAATTTTCACTTCTAGGGATTTTACGGAATTTTTTAAATTACAGGCTACATTAAAAGAAAACTGTTGAAGAAAAGATTTCTTCAGATTTTGGTACATTAAAATTTTTATGGAATTTTCATGAAATTCACCCTTCATATCTCATTTCGTACACACATTATATAGCTGCGATTTATTCGGTAAATAAAATTTTATATCTGTTTACTCTTTCTTTATGGCCTTGACAAGCTGAAATAAGTTCAAAGAAACTCTTAAAGTAAACGGTGCGTCTTTGTGTCGCGTCGTGACGAGCGTCGTCTAAACAAAGAGAAAGAAAATATAGTTGATGAGATTGCTGCCGAGATGGATGACAGCATCCGCAGCTGCGAACACGCGAAAATTCGAGGCGGATCGTGAGAGAGAATCGCGGAGAGAGCCATGCTGAAAAATTCGTTCAAGTCGGCGATGGCTTCGACCGAGTTGTCAATGTCAACGAGCAACCCTGGCAGCCCCTTGGGCTTCGAGACCACGCCTAGGCCGCGCAAGAAGCTCTCCTTCAAAGAGCCGGAGATCTTCAACTACTTGAAAATTCGTAAGCCTTCGATGCGGCCCAAGATGTTACACGCGCAAAACAGCGTCGATCTCAGTTTTGACGAGAATCCTTTCGAGGAGGAGAACGAGGATCTCGACGAGCTCGAGGTAAAGGACGCGCGCATCTTTTCTTCGACATTTTATTTAAAAAAAAAATACGATATTTTATGGAAGGAACAACAAATCTCGATGAGTAGAATTATTGAGATATGACCGATGTAGGAAATTCACGCAACGCGTAATATTATCTCTGAAAATTGTAATTTTTATAATATTTGTTATAGTATAATTATTATAGTATAATTCAATATTATACATATCACTTATAGACAAAGATAAAATAAATTAATTTTATTTGATTAGAGTCAAGCGATGAGGGTGGTCAGAACGGTCGGGCAGGCTTTCGAAGTGTGCCATAAACTAAGTATAAATAATACCACGGAGGATCGCGATCCTCGAGGAGACAAGGACGGGGAGAGCCATGGTGAGAATTATCACGGTGATGTTTACGAGGACCAAGACGAAATTCCCAATGAGCAATCCCAACCCTCTCCGCTACCGATACATAAAGGTATGAACTGAGCATCTCATAACCGATGCATTTCGTCTCGTCGTCGATTTCTTCCTAAAATTATTTTGAAAGAATAGTGTTAATATCAAAAAAAATCATCTTTCAATAATAAATATCTGTAGGTTTTTTTTTTTAATTTTTAATTTTTATCTCTATTTTCAGACATATCATTATTGGGGGATACTGAAGATTCGGTTCCTGAGCAAACGTCCGTTACCTGTCTACTTAGATCGCACGACGGCCCGGCGACAACGACCTCTACCTCACCGATCAGACAGTCACCATCGGTAAGATTCATATAATTATACGAACGTATCAAGAATATAGATCGCAGTGTGTGCTATTTTAAAGGATATTTTGCGAAGTACTTTGGCAGCTACGAAGGAGTCGAAGTCTTAAAATAAGATGGCTCGTTACCGAAAGCTGTTTTGCTCTACGGTAGCACATTGTTTATCACTTTCCAAGTTTATTTCGTCGGTACGCCTCATAAATTTTAAAACGTCTCCTTGCGTAACGATATAATTTGCTCTATTATAGATTTCAGCAAGATGCAATTTGGACGCCACGAAGCAACTTTCACATCTACACTACGTAGTTCTCGTTTCTTACATATTTTTTTTTGTCGGTCCTCCCTTAGTTTAATTATAACTATATGTATATATAGTTTATTTATCTTTCCTCTCTCTTTTTTACAGGGCACGGTAACTTCCGAGTGCGGAGGTTTATTGGTGGGTGGCGAATTAACAGCCCTAAAGCACGAAATACAGCTCCTACGTGAACGTTTGGAGCAACAGAGTCAACAAACCAGAGCTGCCGTTGCCCATGCGCGACTTCTTCAAGATCAACTTGCGGCGGAAACGGCAGCGCGCGTCGAGGCTCAGGTATAAATAAGCGAATCAATTACCAGAACGCATAAATATTTCGCTCAGCACTTGTCTACGCGTGATTAATCTCATTGTATAATCGATTATAATTTATCAAAGTAGTAGAGGCAAACTAATTTAATATATTTGATATATATTTGGTATAGTTTTGATATTTGGTATATTTGAAGAATATCATTTTTACACTTTTCTTTTTTAATATTTTTTTTTGGAGGTAGAACCATACATTATCCATATCACATTATCTATCAAAACGACAAGAAAGTAAATTTGATGAAAAATGTCTCTCATTTAATCTCATCAATTTTAATAAACGAAATTGACAACTGCAATTTTTTACTTGATTCTTCTTATTTAGGCGAGGACACATCAACTTTTAGTGCAAAATAAGGAATTGCTAGAACATATAAGCGCGCTGGTGAGTCACCTGAGGGAACAGGAACGTATTTCAGGTGGTCACATCACCTCGCAGTCGCAAATACCGAGTACGCCCGCATCCATGCAACAGAATGCGGCAGCTCCCGATCTGTCGAGCCTCGGCCAGGTAACGCTCTACCGAATTCCATAACATCGGAGTATTCCGATGGAGCATGGAACCGAAGCACCGACTGATCGAGCGTTGCATCTCTCAATATTAACGTTTAACCGAATGCATCTTGTATTTTTCTTTTTATTTCTCTCTCTTTTTTAATACCGTCCTTTTTGTACCGATTCCTTACACCTTTTTTAACTTTATAATAAAATATTTTATACATACACAGGTTTTTGTTCTGCACTCACTACACTACATTACACCGATTGTAATGCGTACGAACGAAACTTGTTTTTCCTGTGCTCCAATGAATATTTAGCAATGCACGCGCTATGTTTTAGGCGTTTTCGTTTGGTGCCGATAAGACGTCGAAAACAGCCGTAGCCTCGACTATTTGCATTATTTGCGCGAGTATTTGCGCCTCGACCCTCAAAACTGCGCAAAAAATACAAGTCAGAAAGCTTGCCGATACTAACATCGATAAAAGTAAAAGTCTTGTACGATGCGAGTGATTTGATTGACGTAGTACGTTGCGCATATCTCTTCTTTTAATCACTTACATGTTTAGATCCGAGGTATCTGATAGCGAGAAAAAAATGAGAATGTCATCCTAAGATTAACGACTAATATAATAACAATTAAGCACCAGTTTGACGGTATTGTCTAATAGGTCTTCGCACCGTATTTCGGAGTACACGCTGCCAACCAGTGCTAGGTAATGTTTTATCACTTATTACTCAAGATCTCTGTCGGTATAAGAACAAAATTCTAATCAGACATCGCGATACTCTGGTCCATAATATCTGACAAAGTATTTAAGAATTGGAAGAGATAAAAGCACAAAGATATACAGAGAACAAAGAATATAAATATGAAAAAAATATTTCAGAAAGAATTCTTAGTTTCTTACGTATAAATTTCAAAATTTGTACATATATCTCACAAATAAATTATTGGATGAATTAACGAATAAATATTCAAAATGTAATCGGGATCTTGTGCATATGTGTATATAATTATTATTCTTATTAGAATATAAAAAAATATAAGAGAAAGAGATGATAATTGAGAACAATATTTGTCTCTCTCTTAAATTTATCGCGGATTTTGGAAAGATCTTGTTCCCCAAATTGCATCTTCTCGAGTGTAGTGCCAACGGACCGGAGGTCAGAGCTCGCCATGGGAGCTGGATCCACCGACCTTTCCTTACTGCTCGTATCTGCCGGATACGCTCTATTCCGGCGGTCTCAACACCATGGGTATTCAGGGTAATAACGCTACTACGGATCAATTGCAGTTCCAAACACAGCTATTGGAAAGACTGCACAACCTAAGCCCATTTCAGCCACAAAGATCGCCCTACAATACACCGTCGCCGTATGCGATGGGTCCGAATCTACTTTTACCTCCGTGCAGTGGGCCAACGGTGAGTGATTTCTCGTTACATCGATTAGATTTATACTCAACCGTTTCAATATTGAGCAATCACAAGAAGCTATGATTATTTGATAATATTTTTAACAATGAGTGATCAAGATAGAAGATTTATTTGAAGTTTTAAAAATTTTTTTATGTTATTTGGAGAGAAGAGCAAGGGGGTTTATTATCATAGCTTTCTATATTATATTATATTATATTATAACTTAATGTCTAAAAAAATTGTTTTGTAAATATTGTAAATTTAAATCGCAATTTTTCAATTCTGAATTTAGAATTCAGCCCAATTGTCTCCAAATTCAGCGTCCTTGCGGGTCTCTCAACCAAACAGCTTCTCCTCATCGCCAATCATGACTCACAAACTCGACAACTACGGAACAGATAATTCAGACGCGCATCAACATTTCATAAAACCATTGCCGTGTACCAACGATAGGAACGTAACTCATTCGATGGCCGATGTTAAAATCAAACAGGAACGTTCGAATCCGCAGGATTCCATCGATATACCTCCGATAATCCTGGATCCTCCGCCACAAGGCAGGCGCGTAGACAGTACGGCCAAGAAAGCGAGTCCGAAGCAGAGTTCGATGACTCAGAGCACGCACGATAACAAGAATAACCCCCCAAAAAGTCTGGCGACCATCCTGCGAACTTCGGGTCCACCGCCTTCTCGCACGACGAGTGCTCGATTACCCTCGCGCAACGATCTGATGAGCGAGGTGCAGCGAACAACCTGGGCTCGTCACACGACTAAGTGACCGGAAACTATCTGATACAATAATGCGTTGATAATCTTAGCCTCGACAAAAAATACATTGTCCACATATATCCCGTTAGTTATAAATTATGAAGAAATTATATGCGCGTTTCGAGGATCTTTGATTTAAACGGATATGACAGGGTTTGCATTTTTCCTTCTCGATCGCTCAAACTTGAATTTCGAATAATATATCTCTAGAATATGAAGTCTATAATTTTCCAATGCTTGAAATTGGATCTTAAAAAAAAATCCGATTAAATTTTGTCAAATAAAATTTGTTACTAATAAAAATTTTGAGAAAAGAACTTTTATCAATAGATCACACAAACGTAATTCAATATAGTCAATAAATCGTTGTAGTAGATTCCTACGACAAATGTGTAAAAATCGCGATTTCAACAGATCGTACATTTATCTACTTGTATCTTACGGAAGTAACATCTGTGGAGTGTTTATAAAAATTGAAATGATAGTCGCGTTCGAGAAATTTATAGGATTTATATCACGCATGTCTCCCATGCGTATCCAAAGGGATGAATCGTGAATACGTATCGATTTGTACATTTACTCGTGTCGCGACATATATATAGCGTACTACCGTATATGAGAATTGTCATCTAACGGACAAATCTGTGCCAAAAGTACCAATTGTCGAGAGAATTTATTTTCAGTATATTTTTAAGTAATGTAAATAAAAAAAGGAGAGATACGCGCGTGATCTCTCACAGAGTACAATACGTATTTATTTCCTCTTTCCATCCTTATATGTATCTAGTGCGATATCGCGCCATAATTAGCCTTTAATTTATTAACGATTAAAATTTATATGGTATTTATTACAAAAATTTGAAAAAAATTTTGAGTAAATCATACAAATACGATCGTGGTAATATTCTATTATGAACTTTTAATATATACGATTATCCCACCATTTCCCTTTTATCGGCCTTGTTCTTAGTTTTACTGAATAACATCTGTACACTAACGTGATATGATCTAATATATTCTCAAAACAATATGTCAAATTTGCGTGCGAGCGGAAGAAATGCTTACTAATGCGACAAAGAAGAATGCGTGCTTTTAACGGCCTTTAGCATGCATACGTTAGATGACACAACAAGTATTCATTATACGAATGGTTATTCAACCATTCCTAGCTCCAGCTAACAGTACGTCGGGAGATCGTCGCGAGTGTCGGATCGAATCATCTTTGATCAATGTTAAAGTCGTCGAGCGTCGGATTTTCTTTTCGCACACATATCTTATTTCGTTTTTCGTTATGCATGTTAATTGACGTAGATATTAATCAAATTTATTTAATGTATTTGCGCTAAAGCTGATGCTCTTTATTTGATGAAAACCGATCGAGAGAGAAAGAGAGAGTTTTAAGCTACATTCGGATTTTTTAAATATATATATATATATATATATATATATATATATATAATATAGGTATTACACTCATCTATACAAATCGACTCGGCTTCATCGATGGACCAAAAGACGATAACTCCTGGTATTCTGAAATTAGACAAAACGTCTCTGCGCTCCTCCGAGCTTGGAGCAACATCTTCAACGGCTATGCAGGTATTTCATTCTAATAAGAATCGTTTTGTTATATTAATATAACAAGGATGTGTGTGTACGTAAAAAAAAAAAAAAAAATACATATCATCTTATTTGATACTAACTGACATATTTAAAAATTGTTGTGTTAAATCTTTCTAAAAGAAAAAAAAATACAGAAATAAGAACGCGAATTTAAACACAATTCTAGATTATATATTAGATTATATGTATTATCTATTAGCTATTTATATTATATAGCTCTACATATATTAAAAATTAAGATGATAATATTTTTTCTTCAATGACCTTGGTCTCATTCACTTGTCGTTTCGCGTAACCATTACTTAGTTTTGAACAATTTCTAATAAATTAGAGCAGGACTAATTTATAATCGATCGCGCGAGCATTAACGAAAATTACTGTCGGCCGATGCGAGTGATTTTCGTGGGATATATGGTATATACTATCGCGTGTAGCACGTATACGCGATAGTAATCATTCCCCCTCGGGAAAAGTGATTACCTGCGAAACAAGGGTGCAGTCGTACAAAGAACAAGGAATATATAACGATGGCTTATTAAACGTGACTCACACTTTCAGGTTCTCGTTATTTTTTTTTCTTTTTTCGTATATAATCGGTATTTTTTTCGATATGAGCAGAGAATCATAAGATTGCATTAGACGCTCTTCACATAAATTCAAATTTTAGTTTAACAATTATTTTATTGATTTATGGTTTAATATCAAAAATAAATAAATAAAATAAAATGTTATCAAACGTAAAAATAAGATAAAGGCATGTAATTTATCTAAAATTACAGACCATTACCTGTATATAATGTCCGTATCTAATAAAATAAATAAAGGCCTATAAAGTGCTTTTTTTTTTTTTGAGGAGAATATATGCATTCCGCCAGGAATGCTACAAAATATTTTGAGGTATGTGCAGAAAGATAAGTTTTTGCCTGCATCTAATTTCTGTTGCATTTATATTTTTTGTGGAAAGAAAATCATATTTTTTATCTAAGGAATCTAAGGAAAGATGTGTTAGCCGAAATCGTAAGAATTAAGAACTATTGATTTAGTAAATGGAAAATTCCCTTTTTTCGAAGCCATCCGCGTGAATCGTTAATACGTTAAATAAGACTTAGTATCCCCTCTTATTATCTTTGATCAAGTAAGCAGGTACGTTGATCCAATCGAGTCGTATAGTATGTTGGATGCTTGGAGGTGTGTCGCGTCGCGTGCGACCTCGGATTATTTAGGAATGAGATTCGAGTTAAAAATCGAAATTCTATCGAAAAAAAAACGAGTAAAGGGGAAAAACAAAATCTAAATCATAGGAAAATCCAAGATTCGGAATCAATATTTAGCGATATTTTGACAGATTAAATTTTCATCTTTATATTATAAAGATGGAGAACTTCACAATTGCTACTTAAATCTATTTTTATTCTCTAAAAAAAATTATCTTCTTAAAAAAGAAGAATTTGTAAATTGAAATTAAATTTATACCGAGCTTCGAGACATACTAAATACAATACATCGACCGATATTTATTTCGTGTCTTCGCGTCGTTTTGGAATTAATAAACTTGATAGAAGCTCCCGAGATTTTGTACGAAATGATTTTGAAAATGGGTCTCCTCCTTCTTCCACTTTCTCTCTCTCTCTCTCTCTCTCTCTCTCTCTCTCTCTCTCTCTTTCTGAGGTTGCTGAGCTCTTCATTACTCGCGTGACTGAAAGATATCTATGATCGTTGTTCGAAGACAGTAATTGGTATCTTTCGCCCTAGGTGGGTCCGTCATCCCCGTCGCAGTCGCAATCGTCGGCCAGTCGACAGTCGGTCACGTTTGGTATCGTCGAGTGTCAGCGCGACGAAAATTACGCGGAGGAAAATTCGCGGATTGTCGCGGACGCGGGATACCGCGACGACACGCAGCGCATCTCCGTCGCCGGTTAGTGGGAATGAAACTCGCATACACACACAATCCGTTGCGCGAAATATATTTGCTGTTATCATGACAGATTTATCAAGCCATTAAAAAAAAAAAAAAAAAAATCTTTCTCTTTCTTGACAAAAACATCGATTTTATGCTCTTTTATCCGCACTTTTTTTATCTATATTGCAAATACAGATTAGATATATACGCACATTACATAATCATCGTATGATTTATATCGATTAAATATAATCGAGATATTTTGCGCTCAATATTTTACTTTGTCCAATTAATCGATGGATAAAGTTATCCAGTAGATAATCTACTTTTTTCTCGTTAACGCTTATCTTCATATATCTTTAATTTCTAGTAGACGATGAAGTTTTTTCTTTTTTTCTTTTTTTTTTTTTTATTTACGATATCGAACACTATGCAAATTTTATATAGAAATTGCTTTGCATTAAAGACACTTATTTTACCAATATATTTACTTTATCAGGTTTAAGTCAATTCTTAATGAAAGTCCTTAATGAAAATATCGAGGCATAGTTTTTAGATTATAAATGGTGGAAAATGATGAGAGCTCTTTGAAAATTTAGCGCTCTAGAGAAAAAAATAAGTAATAAAATATTCTCCGATTAAGTTCAAGATAGATTATATTAATTTAAGAATTAATTAGAGAAAGATATATATAATATGAAAAAATGGAAAAATATGTAATAAATAATGCTGAAAAAAAGATCCTATTAAAAAAAAAGCAAATAAATTGTAGACATTGTGTAAATTGATTTTCACGAGATACTCAGAGAACTCGCTCTTAACATGGTGGATTAATAGCAAGATTAATACATAATTCATCGACTTAAAATCTCGGAAAGATTTAATAATAATTACATGGACGATATTAAAAATGTAGAAAATTTCTTGTCAAATTTCTTTCGATGAGTTTATATGTATCATAAATAACGCTATCGATTGTCTGCGACAAGCGATGTCCACGCGAACGAATCCCGCGGGTGAGACCCCGCAGAATCTGGCACGATCGACGGAGAAGTCGATCGTGGACGACGTGGGGAATGACAGCGAGGACGATTACTCGGCCTCGGTCTGCGCGATCATGCAACGACGGAATTCGACACGACGACAGAGCCGGAGGAAGAGACGTCCGTCCTCACCGTTCGGCGTCGACGTCGACAGCGTCGCGCGTCGTCGATCCTCGGCTTACACCACGAGCTCGGGAGAGTTAGTAATTCACACTCTGATTCTTAGAAAGCGAATGAAACCCTAATTCGTGATTCCTTTCTAGCGCGAGCTTTATTTCTTAGAAATTCGATCGGCGATCACGAGTAGGACGTAATTCTTGTATAAGTTTTTTTTTTTTTTTTTTTTTTAATAATAATTGTTTGACTAAAAAGAATGGATAAATTTTTAATAGCACGGTAATCTCGATGGAGGAGAGCGGTAATCAAGAGCAAATCTTCGAAAATCTCAAGCTGCACAAGGAGGTCCTGAGCGGCGTGAAGCAACAGCCTTGGCCCCTCCGACGTAAAATCAGACTCGTACGACAGGCTAAGGCCTACGTTAGGCGACACGAGGGTGCCCTTCAGGAGAGACTCGCTCAAAGACGCAGTACCAAAGATGTCATAGCGCGTGTTTCGCTCTTCGTGACCCAAGTACGTATATTTCGCTCCCACCGATAAGTCCGTCGCGTAAAGTTTATGAATATACGTACCGAGAGAGATCGCGATAGATATTTTTTATCTTTTTTTTTTAGAAATGGCAGTACTTCCGACGCGAGCTTATCAATCTGCGAACGTGGCTCGTGCCCTGGGAGATCCGTATCATGGAGATAGAGTCTCATTTCGGATCCGCCGTCGCCTCCTACTTCACTTTCCTCCGCTGGCTCTTCTGGATCAACCTCGTCGTCGCGGCGACCCTCACGGCGTTCGTCGCGATACCCGAGGTAAGGTATTTTCGATCGGTAGAGAAATTATTTCTCTCACGATTAGTAAAATATTAGTAAAATATTCTTTACTTCTAACGAAGATGGAAACTACGCTTTCTTGCAATCTTCCCCGCCAGGTGTTGACCGCGAATGCGACCCTCGCCGGCGAGAGGAAGATTATGCTGATGGAGGAGAGCGTCAAGTCCAAGCATCTGTTGACCCTATGGGAATTCGAGGGCGCGCTAAAATATTCCCCGTTCTTCTACGGATGGTATACCAATCAAGACTCCAATAGCAATTATCGACTACCTATGGCGTACTTTGTCACTAATCTGGTCGTGTATACGTACAGCTTCGTCGCGATCCTCCGCAAGTACCTAGATCTAGATCTCTTCTCGTCGTTAAATCTCGTAAAGCGCAGCTTCTCTTCGGAAAAAAAAAAAAAAAAAATTTGATAACAACATTCTCGAGATTTTTAATTATAAAGAGCTGGTCGAGACACATCCTGTGCGCCATCTTTTTTTGCGAGAAGAGATGCTGTGTATTTTTCAAACAAATGTATCGTAAAATCCCTTCCTTATTCCCGGAATTATTTTCGCGATACATCCTTGTTAGAGAGTAACGAAGCGAGTAGCGTGGATATTTCATTTCAGAATGGCGGAAAATTCGCGTCTGAGCAAAC
The DNA here is from genome assembly GCF_030449975.1 of Polyergus mexicanus. Lineage (NCBI taxonomy): Eukaryota > Metazoa > Arthropoda > Insecta > Hymenoptera > Formicidae > Polyergus > Polyergus mexicanus. The sequence goes on from NW_027223324.1 coordinate 4,778,196, forward strand.
TGACCGAGAAGGAGGACGAGTACGTCTTTTCGTGGAAACTTTTCACGGGATGGGACTTTATGATCGGTAATCCGGAGACCGCGCACAATCGTACGGCCAGCATCGTGCTAGGCTTCAAGGAGGTCCTGCTGGAGGAAGCGGAGAAGCAAAAGGATAACAGAAAGTGAGCTAGAAGTTTACGGATATAAATCGCCACGTTTTTCGAATTTTTCTTCCCGTTAAAAGTCTTCGTCAAACTTTGAGAAAATCCCTTTATTTAAAAAAAGGAAAGTTTTATCCGTACTTTATAGCTGGAAGATCATATCGATGAGGATATTCGTGAATGTCGCGGTGCTATCTTTACTCACGTTATCGGCGTGCGCCGTGATTAAGGTGGTTGGACGAAGCACGACGGACATCGATTCGCACAATTGGTGGCGACAGAACGAGATCACGATTGTTATGTCTTTAATCACGAGCCTCTTCCCGATATTCTTCGAGATCCTTGGCTTCCTCGAAAGATATCATCCCAGGAAGCAGCTCCGGATGCAACTGGCGCGGTAAAGTCGTCACTTAATTATAGAGATGGAAAATACAAACCATACACTTGACTGCTCGTTTTAGGATAATGGTCTTGAATTTGCTGAACCTCTACTCGCTGATATTCGCATTATTTCAAAAAGTAAACTCCATGGTGGGTAATCCGTATATTATGGTTCGTAGAAAAATCTCGTAGCGCGTAGATAAAGAGAGAATGTGTTATTTTACACGTGTTTTACACGCGATCATCGACTAAGTTTTATTATATTTTCTTCGCAGAAAGATGATCTTTCCGATCTCAAGCCGACAGATACGAATTGCGTGTATAAATTGGTAGCGTGCGGTGACGAGCTGACGCGTACGCAGCAAATCGCGACATTGGCGTCTTTGAGTCTCGTTTTAATAAGCAACGTCACCCATTCCCATATTAAGAGACAAATTACAGAACCAAGTATGAGCCACTTATCAGGAAATATACACACATGCTATTTCAACTTAGTTTACAATTTATAAGTTTATAATTTATATAATTTATATAATTTATATATGTAATTTATATAATTTATATATAATTTATATATAAATTTCAAAAAATATTCAAGTCTTAATTATACTTCAATTATCCAACTTTTTAACTTGTTGACGAGATACTTTGTAAAACGAGAAGAGTTACAACGCGAAAGAAATTATTTGGAAAAAATTAATGGCAAAAATGTGTCGCTTTATTACACATATATATATATATATTCCTTATTCGTGAAGATATAATAAATATCGTAACTTTTTTCGGCGAGAAATTTTGATCGGCACGATCGTTTTCATTCAGCGTTACCATCCATCAGACAGGAAACGTACTTCCTTAATCCCTTGTTGGACGACGATTTCGACGATACGTTCGATTATTCGAACATTGATTACGAGAGTTATCTGTACGAAACTTCGAATAATAGCGACGAATCTTACACCGTGTCTTATGAAGAACAAAATAGCCGAAACATAGAGGATAACGGAACGTATGGCTACGATACAAGTTCCACTGTAATCGCCAATTATCTCACTGATTCGACGATAGTCGAAGATCTTTATACAAATTCTACTTGGTCCCAGGGTGAAAACGCGACTTCGACAATCATCGAAACGAGCACGATGGAAGGTAAAGATCATCATCTTAATTAATAATCAAAGTGTAAATTATAATAAAGCTATTTATATTATTTATATTACTTACTATTTATATTATACTACTTTACTATTTACATTATATTATATCAAATTTATTATATAATTATCTGGAAAGAAATTTTGATTTTAATTGTCACATGTCGAGAGAATACATACATATATATATATAAATTTCTAAAATAAAACATTTTCAAGTGTAGATAAGAAATTACATACACATTGACAACACAAAATTAATAAATTACACTGTATCAATTGCAGATTCATCAACGATCACTGACGATTTTACCGAAAAAATAATTATTACTTCGTCGTCTGGAGACAACAAAGCGTCATCTGTTGAAAAATTCTCACCTGTAGTAAAAGTCACACCTAGATCAATTACAACGATTAGATCGGAAAGTCATCCTACTTTACAATCGAACGAACATACGGAACATTCGCTCTCGAGGGAAAATTATACAGTGAAATGCTTCGAAAGAAACTGCACCACTACGTCGCCGAAGAATTTAGGTAAACGCTCGTCAAGTCTGTGAGTCTACTTTACTGTTCTACAATTTATATTTCCGGTAATTTTAAACATATAAACTTTTGCGCGCTTCCAGCCATGTCTTTGGAACAATTAGATCCAAAGACCCGCAGAAAGCTGCGCCGTTTGTGCTGGGAAACCATGTTTGGCCAGGAACTTGCCAAACTCACCGTTATGGACTTGGTAAAGTGAACACAGCAAAACGCAAGGAATTACGCTAAAAATAAGACAATTTGCAAAGAGCGCGCATTATTAAGGGGGCGTATACACATTTCATGCATACCGTGCATGAAAATAAAAATTTGCAAATATTTGCATAATATATAAAAAAAAAAAAAACTTTTTAAGCTGAACATTTTTATTTAGGTACTTAATAATATTGTATTAATATTGTAAAAAAAAATAAGAAGTTCTTGTCAAGTCGTTGCGCTGGGAAAAAAAAATCTAGAAAATGTACCCACTTCTCAAAAGTTCGAACGAGTATGCCATCTTGATGTTTCGATTTAATTTCTCTCATATTACGTTTCCTCGATAGATATCTAATCGACAAAAATATACAGACGTACATTTGTGGCATTTTGTACGCGATGGTTCATCGTTTTTCTTCTCCGTTTCTCAGATACTCACCGTATTAACTACCCTCAGCATGGATTTCTTTCGCGCCGTTTTCGTGCGTTATATGAACAACTGCTGGTGCTGGGACCTGGAGAAGCAATTTCCGCAATACGGCGACTTCAAGATCGCCGAGAACATACTTCACTTGGTATACAATCAAGGCATGGTTTGGATGGGCATGTTCTTCAGTCCCGGTTTGACAGCGCTGAACCTTATCAAGCTCGGTATCTTGATGTACCTACGTTCCTGGGCGGTTCTCACGTGCAATGTGCCGCACGAGGTGGTTTTTCGAGCCTCGAGGTCAGCTCGTAACGCATTATTTATTACACACGCTTTTACACACGCACAATTTTTCTAAATAAATTCTAAATAAATTTTTCGGGAGATTCAAAACATCGCTAAATTACATACGCGTTCTCCTTTTTATCGATCGTCTCATGCATCTTTATACATTTATCTAATTGCAGATCCAACAATTTCTACTTCGCGCTTTTACTGACTATGCTGTTTTTGTGCGTGTTACCGGTCGGTTACGCAATAGTCTGGGTCGAGCCTTCGTGGTATTGCGGCCCATTCTCCGGTTATCCAAAAATTTATAATTTAGCGACGCAGACCTTGATAAATTCGCTTCCACAACTGATTCAACGGTGTGTCTCCGCTCGCTTTGTCAAAGGCGTTTAATTGTTATTACTACATCATACAAGATATATACAGCGTAATCGATCACGAGAATTTTAATCCATCCTCGTTTCTAGATGTCTCGACTACATCGCGTCGCCTGGTATAATAATACCACTGATCGTTCTGATGACGTTAATTATTTATTACATGGCGTCTCTCGCTGGATCTTTGCGAGAAGCGAATAACGACCTAAGGGTGACAATACTCATCAAAGGATATATTAAAATATGTTATATATGTTATATCGATAGATTTTAAATTGTAAAAAATCTACTATTGTTTCAGATGCAACTGAGACACGAGCGTACGGAGGAGCGTCGTAAACTGTTCAAAATAGCTGAAAAGAGACAGAATGTGGCCGACGTCCCGTTATCGAGATGGAAAAAGATTCTACCGGCGTTGCCGCAGACTCGAACGGAATTGTCTCGATATTCAGAGATAACACGAAGGGACGACACGCAAGTCGGTGTCGGAAACTCGAGCGATACTATGGAAGGTAAAGGATCGACGAACAACGATGCCGAGGAGGATTCGTCGCGGCGCGAACAGATATCGTCCAGCTGTAACGACGAGAAACGAACTCGGGGGAAGAATGATTCGGGATTAAATGGTACATCTTCCGACAGAAGGTACGACATTTGTAAAATAATTGGAAAATTTATGAGCTCTCGAGATGAATCTCCCTTTGTACGAGTTTCAAATCAATAGAGATGACGCGTTTAAAAATGTCAAAATTATAAATAATTTCCCTTAAACAGGCCGATAAACTTGATCGGACAATCTTGGGATTCGCAATCGAGCGAACAAGGTGTTATACCGGAGATTCAATTAAATGACGAGGAAAGAGCTGACGAATCCGTGGAGTTGAGTAACGTGCCCAAGAATCGCGATCAAGAGACAACCTAGTGGAATTGAATACAAAAAAAAAAAAAATGTGAATAATCGCAAACTTTTTTTTTACCATCTTATTTAACAAAAATCTGATTGATTTTCAGAATCGTCGTTCTATTATTAGAGAAATATTTCGAAAGTTTGTAATAATCAATATAATTATTATAATTATAAATAATATATATATAATTATTCATTATTATAATTAATTATTCATATTATTAAAATATTATAATATGTGTGTGTATATTATATAAAATGTTAATAATTTATTACACGAGAATGTCCGAAATATTCATATAATGCAAAATTTATCCCTTCCAATACTTGGAACCTTTATACGTCGTGCAAAAAAAATTCTGATTTCCGAATGGTGAAAGTTTATTCTATTATAATTATTATATATATTTTTCTATAATTTTATCCTTGCTCTTTCGAATTCGTAGGAGTTTTAATCATTAACAGCGTTAATTAATTCTTTGAGATTCATATGATCACCCGGTGATAGGTGTGCTGTCAGATTTTTCGCAAAATGTCATATTAAAAATCGCGATATCTACTCACTCGCGAAAACACGATTAATTATGATTATAGCCGATATATGTATATAGAATATATATCAGTATATACAGTACACGTGTCAGAATAGACGCCACGCATAAAATTATAAATAGAATTCTGTCCCGAATTCTCTCTGTCACGAATTTATATAGATCAACTAAAGTGGATTTAATGCGACGTTATAATCATACGAAAGTGTAAAGCATAAAATTAATTATAATTAAAGAAATTGTGTTGATCTCGAAATTAAAGATTAAAACAACGACGGAGAATATCTAAATGATTTTCAAGGGATTCTCGATCATGAAATTAGAAGCTGAAAGAATTTTTGATTTAATTACATCGAGTTATCATCGATAATTAGACAGATCGGTCTCTTATACGATATTACTTTGATTTATAAAAATGCGCTACTTATCGCATCTTTCGAAATTAAATCAAGGAAAAAAGGACAAAAAGTATCGTCGATGAAATCGCAACGCGCAGCCGGAGAAGTTCGTCTCACGAACGACTGATTCTCCCGAAATGATGATATCTATTTATTTAATTTATTTAACAATCGTAACGTCGCGGAAACGATATCCTTCGTTTCGATTTGCCGAATGATGACGTTTCTCTTTTTCCCGACATTTCGCGAAATCAAGTTTCGCCGCGCCAAGTATCCAGCTCTAGACTTGTGACTCGGTCCCCCGACCGAGTCTCAGCCGGAGATCGGCGAGCGGCTCTTCGGCTCGACTTGCCCCTCTACGAGGAGAGCAGCTCGCTATCTACCTATCGTATATCGCTAGCTTTCCCAGTTTAGGCCGGTTCAGACGAAGTGCGGAGCCCGGTGCGGTCGCGTTGCGTTCCATCGCTATCTCGCGTATCAGTCTACGCGAGTTGTCCGGCGGGTGAAGGTTGACAAGAGACCGATCGACCAGGGTCCCTCTGCCTACACGGCACTTCTACCTGCCTGTCTACCCGTCGACTAAAGTACAATCGATCGTCGCGATGAGTGTACGCGGCAAGCAAGTGCAAAATGGTACCTACGAGTTCGATTACATGCGAGTACCCGATACCAGAACACGATGGAAGATATTTCGCGACGGTATCTACAATCCCGATGAAGGGACGTACTGCGGTCACCCGCCGAAAAAATGGGGTGAGTCATTTTTGTATTTCGGAGTACCCTGATAATGGATACTCGAACTCTTAGACTAGAATGAGTTTTAATCGAGCATCGAAGAAGGAACTTTAAAATGCTCTTCTCCTTTCTTAGCTAGCACTATTTTAATCGATCTGTATTAATATTAATATTAATATCGCATAAAGGGGGAGAGGGGAAAATTTCACATAGTTGTGAGATTTTTTAACCATTTTTTTCTCTAACTCTTGACAATTATATTTTTGGTAATGATCTAATATCTTTCTTCCCTGCTCCAATATTTGCGCTCTCAATCGATTGTTTTACATAAAAGGGATAACGTTTTTTTAAACTTTGAAATTTGAATTGTTATTATTGATATGCAGGATATGTTTATCTTGAAAATGATATTAATATCAAAATCTTATTAAATGGATATGTTACAAAGTAGATGCGAGAAAATAGTCTATATCGAAAAATGGCAAGAACATTCTTTACCATATCACCGTATTGTTAACATTATTATTAAATTTTATTTTACGCAAATACAATTTATACTATAATATATTATTTTAATATAAAATGGAATTTTTATTCTCTATTAGCGATAATCCATTAGTGACTTCTTTTCTTCTTGCGTAACTATACGCAATTAATGTTATTGAGTTTACATTCCCGTATCAAAATTCGAGAATTTCCAAAGCTTAAAATATTTTAATATCGATAAAAAAAAAAAAAAAAAAATCTGTTGACGAGAAACCAGATTTACATTTAAAATTGAAGCGCTAATATATACAAATTTATTATTTAAACTGAATACTTGTGAGAAAATTATATGTTTCGTTCCTCTGTATAACGGCGTTTTTAATAATTATATTGAAAATAAAATATTTAATATTATTAATTCTATTATATCTCGCGAGATACAGATTGTTAATACGTAATAAGAGTCTTACTTTTTTTTTTTTTTTTATTTAATCGCACAGAGTAATTTTAAATTTTTTTAAAAGTTGATATTTTAAAAATATTCACGATGCTGATGATCTTGATTAAATGTACACACGTACATAAACACACGCACAATTATTTTGTAAACCGCGTTCTTGTTATTGAGTTTCTCATTTCCTTGACATGAAAACCGCGAGTAATGTCAATGCGAGACGAGTTTTTTTCGCATTGAAAGCGCGTGGATAAAGAATCATATCAAATCTATATTCTTTATCCATTTTAATATAAATATGACTTATTATTAGCGAAAACACTAAAAATAATTTATCATACATAAAAGCGCGTATATGCGTGTCTATACATATTTAAAAAATATTATATCGTTTTCTAAAATATTTATATATATATATATATATATATATATATATATATAATGTTTATAAAATATTTATATGTATTCATCTGTATAGTCTCTTAATGAATTATTCAGATATAAAGTTATTCGCGAATAAAAGTTTCTAAAACTTATTAAATTTCTCAATCGAAATTTATTATAGATATCGTTTCTCTCACATCAATGTCTAATATGTCTGGAAATCATCTCGATACTCGAAAGCAATACAAGATCGTGAAAAATAGAACGTCAGAAACAGTGAACATATTATCACATATCGCGTTATCGTTATCACGAGAAACTAGATTTCGGAGCGAGTGATCGACAAATGTTCCCATTTATTTTTTACCAAGAATGTAATATCTCGAATTGAGTGAGAGAGAATAAGAGAGAGAGAGAGAGAGAGAGAGAGAGAGAGAAAAGAAAGAAGAGAAAATTCAGACACAATCAATATTCTTATCATATTCCGATTAAAAGTAAATACGAATGATTAATTCGACAGTTTTGACGAACGATCGATAATTAATTTTATCAACATTCACTGATTGCGTATAATCGACTTTTATTCCGTAAGCATAATGAATTAAAAAGGGTTATTAAGTGAAATAGCCCAACATTGGCTGATATGCACGTGTGTGCGAGTGTTGAGAGAGGATGTCTTACGTAGACTTCTTGGCGACTATTTAGAAGCAACCGACCCTGAGCCTCGTGTTTTGGCAGTGGCTGACTCGAGAGAGAAAGAGCGAAAGAGAGAGAGAGAGAGAGAGAGAGAGAGAGCACCGGAAATAAGTATCGGCGATGGTAACACAGCAGAGGGAGTACTTCTGGGACCGTCTCTTGAAAGGCGTTCGCCTTTCCTCCAAATCTTCGAGATGGGATCCTCAATAGCGCTATTATAAAGGAATGAGGACACGTGCGAGCGCACCAATACACTAATAAATGTCGCGAGATATTGTATTTTTCTTCCTTTTTTCTTTCATACGAGTAAAATATTTCATAGTAATTTATTATGTCAACTTTCAACCGCGCGAAGCAATCCTCACATAAGGGGAACGAGTAAGGAAATTTTTATTTATTTGAAAACGTCCGCGGATTCCCCGTTTGAACGTATATCTGCTAACTTATCTTGTGTTTTGCCGAGATACGAGACTTTTCCTGTTAATAATAATATCGGTTCTTCTTATATGTTCTTTTTCATAGCGTCGATAAGTCCCGTATATTACTACGAAATATGAATTGTAAGATGATATTAATATCAAGAAATATTAATCGTGAAAGCGTTTCGTATTCGCGCATCTCACGATTCCATCCCCATATCCATCGTCTTCTTAATATCCTCGTTAAGTCTTTCGGCGCTTCACTATCGAAGATATAATTAATCGAAAAATTTGCCATTCGATCTTCCTCTATTTCAATTTTTGACACGAAAACATATGGTATGTGCTGTCACATCAATCGTATTCTGGATTTCCTGTTTGTTGCTTCTCGTTTCCTAAATTGTATTTACTTGTCGAAAGAAAAGCTCCTTGCGTAATAAACATAAGATTTCATTAACATAAGTCGATAAGAGACGAATTATTAAATCAAGATTATTCAAGATAGGTAATTAATTGTATGTGACTTTATACCCGATAAAATTGATACCTGGCTATAAAATAATACTTGACGAATATTAGCATGATTTAGAGATGTTAACCGATCATTCTCGTTAGAGCAACATTTCAAATGTGAAAACGTTATTGCAAACATGCCAATTGCTAAAAATAATGTGTCCAAAGGCGTCCGGATGTATCTGAGTGAATTGCTTTCGAGATGTTAATGAATTGTAGATCAGCATTCTCTTTCAGAAGATATAAATCAACGTATGATAAGATTTGACATATTATCTATGAAAAATGTTACGTCTTGTAATAATATATTTTGTTTCGGTTTAACTACTTAAAGCATTTATCTTAATCGGACTTTTTATCAAATAGATACCGTCTCATTTAATACTTAACGTATAAAATATTAAGTATTAAATTTTATTAAATCATACATTAGTTGTAATAATATTAAATATAATAATATTTAATCATAATTAATATGATGTAACAAATGTATATCGTAATTTTTTTGTATTATAAACGTCTCGAATTGATGTGCTATAATTTTTTGATTATTTCGCTCGAAGAAGAAATCGATGATGTCAGTTTAAAGAAAATCGCATCTCGAATATCTTATAATTCTCGAGCGTCTAATATCGATTCCAAACATGTTTTCTTTGGCAATGTTACGCAATGGGATATAATAAGGTCGGTGAAATCGCGAATATAAACGCGCTTTGAATCGAAGAAACATCGCAATACATTTTGTAATGCGATCAAAAAAGGCTCACAATGTTATTCATGCTCCATTGTTTATCCGCACGTTGAATTGATTTAGAACGTAACGCTCATAATAATGCTGATAAATGCCACTCGTGTCTTTTGCACGCTTAATTAATCTAAACAGTAGAAATCGAATCTTTTCGAACGACAAGCATAAACTTCTTTGTGAATAATTTTATGAGAAATTGAATAGCATTTTTTTAATTCTATCAAACTTCTTCGGAATATCGTTCTACACAAAATTTTCTTCTCATAATTGTAATATTCTTCGAGATATCGAGTTTTATATTGTTTATAAATCGCATTTAAAATATGTAAATGATGTAAGATAAGAAACTCACAACAATCAATCATTTTAAAATATATTTTAGAGTTTCACAAGTTATTAAGAAATGCAAGTATTTCTTTCTCTGTATAAAAAAGAAAAAAAAAATTATTTATTATATATCTAAAAACGCGAATCTTTCGCGAAAAAATGGCACAAAAAGATTTCGTTTCCTGAAACAAAGAAAAACAATTGTAAAGATATAAAATAACAATATAATAACGTCTACGATTTACATTACAATATACATAACGGCGTCGTCAATGTCAGCAACGTCAGGAAAATGTCATTTTCCACGACACGCGATAAGATACCTCTGCCAAGGTAATTCGAACGTCTTATCGCGAATATCATCTTTTTTTTTTTTTTTTTCTTCATCTGACGTCACCGCGCATACGATATTAAATTTATTCTTTTCCTCCTTAGGAAAGCCAGTTGCTAGCGGTTTTAGTTCACGAGAGATACACGTGTTTTTTTTTTTTTTTTTTTTATGTACGACTGAATACGTAACCAGGCGGCCCCGTATTATCGACAACTATCGACATCCGTTTATTATTTAGTATACGAGTTTTTAATGTTCGATTTTCGCAAAGCAAGATATCTTTCATCGTTTCGGGATCTTTCACGATTCGCTGAGTAAATTAATTTCGATACGAATATATGTATTATAATGTGTCAAGCTCTCTTCCAATCGCTTTCCCAGTTTCTGATTATCCGATCCTTTATTTGTCACTTAAAATATGAATTAACACGCGCGGGAACGAAGGGATCAATGTCCGACAACAGGTGTTTCGTGACAAACGAGCCTTCCTTCTCGCTTGTATCTAAAACTTTACGATGCTCCATTGACGATCAAAACGCAAAATTGTTGACCAACATCTTAAGACGGGGATTCGAAAGTTATCGAGTATAAAAAATAGTGACTTACTTTTCATCTTTAATGTAAAAAATATGAAGAGCGCGTTGATGTTTGTTGCTATAATAATTAACTAATTGAATATAGCAATTCATATTTAGTTGTTCACTAACAATAAGTATCTTAGTTACGTGACATATAAATCAAATTATTGATGCAATATATGATTTTTATAAATATTTGTATCCACACATAATTGATTTCTAGATAAATTTTTTTTTTTTTTTTTTTGCAAGTTACGTGATACACGCATACGCGACAAGCTGTGAATTACGTGCTTCTAGGCTTGCAGTCATAACGTTCCGCGTGCGAATTTTCACGCTAATCAAATCAATTCTCACGCGGCTTCGGTGTCGCTAAATTCCCGTGCAACCAATAAAGACCGAGCGAAGCTTTTGTCAAAGAGATACAAAAAAAAAAAAAAAGAGGAATAACGTTTCGCTGAAATAATTTGACGCTTGATGCGATGGAAATCGTGGCGTGACATAATAAATCGTCGTAAGGTCGGGATAGAGTTAAGAAGAAAGATAAAGAGAAAGAAACTTCTCTGAATTGGAAGAGCGATGCATTTGCGTGTGCAAATATTTCTTATTTCTTGAAAATTTCGTATTCCGTCTATCTCAATGAGAGAAATAATTTAAATCGCAGTCTTTCATTTTCCCGATGCTCCTTACCGTTGATAATTGTCGAATTTGAAAAGAGACGCAATAAAGCCTGTACGCAAAACAAGATTAAGCATCCGTAGAATCTCTGAAGAGTTATAACAGATTTCGATTTCACACAGCGTGAAATTTAAGAGGTTTATTCTCTTTGATTGCAATTTTATTGAATTGAGATATCATAAAGAAATTATAATATATGCATTTTATCGACATATTAATAAAGTATTATTTTTACCGAGTTTCTCTATCATAAATTCCGAAGTAATAATCGAGAATTCTATTTTCTATATTTTTTTTTAAATATCTTTTTACGTACAATATTATATAAAATATCGTTTGCTTTCGTCCTACATTTTCAGCGAGAGTGGACAGTTGATCAAGATTTACAACCGTATTAATTGACGAAATGAGAGAGTTTTTGACATGTCTTACTTTCATTATCAAACTTGCGGGATATATATATATATATAATATATAAATTCTGCTTCAACGTATAATGCGTGAAAAGAATTTATACTGATTTTCTGCTGACGATATTCACAAGTACAAAAAAAAAACAGGAGCGAAGAGAGACCTCCAAGAATGTCATTTACTCAGCTTGCGATTCCGATATTAGCTGACTCTCTCGAGGCGCATCAATGTCTGCCGCGTGATTTCCTGGTTCTCGCGAATCATCTCGAGAACGAGAATGCTATTCGTCGTCGTCGGAGTAGATCAATAAAAGGGTAGTGATAAGGCTCCGCCTAATTATATGCGTATTATTGGCGCGTATGTAAATTTATCTGTGTACTTGTCGACATTATCGCGGCAGACTCGAGTGTTGTACTGTGCGTTACAAGATATTTTCCCGATATTACGTATACTAGCGATTGTTTCATTATCCATTGAACGTTTGAGAACAATATCCCTGGTGATCGTAGATTATCTACGTACGGCGTACACGTACACCATCGTGATGAATAGAAGGCCCACATTCACTTCGCGCGTGTTTAAAACCGGTCCATTTTACAGAATCGGCGAGGGAAAAGAATGAAGGTCATCGTTTACCACATATTACGCCCAGGGAGAAAAGATTAGCTTATTTAGGCCTCGAGATAGGTTTTGCGTTTAATTCTTAAAAACTCCTCGTTTTTTTTGTTTTTGTTTTTTTTTATTCAACGAACATTATGTATTTTTAATTAAAAAGCATTTTTTTTTGTAATTAATTTAGCTTTATTTACAGCTCGCAATCTCATCAAAAAATAAAACTAAGAAATAAGTAAGAATAAGTAACTTTAAAATCCTTTACAAGAGTCAAGGCGAAAGGCTTAAAAATCTTGTTGTCAAAGATAATTTATCTTCAGAAACAACGGCTTCTAAAAATCGATCTGATAAAGATATTTCATTCAAGATTTGTCGCATATCGTAATTTTGATATCATACAAATGATATCTCTTTCTCTTAACGTGTTATACAAAAAAAAATATTTGATTGTACTTCGTATAGCTGGAAATACTTAACGAGGAATCAATAGTTGAAAACTATTAAATTATACGCTAATAGAGTAAGTTAATAGAATACTATAACAATTGAGAAAACGAAGAAGAAATATGACTCTTGTATCTTTATTGCAGCAATATTCGATCCTGACGTCATTTTAAAGCATCTTATATATCATTCTATTTTATCGTTATCCTTTAATGAATAAAAGATAAGCGACCGATATGTTAATTTAGCTTTAGAGATATGTTTTATATTCGATAAAACTGTTCGATTATTACGTAATAATTTAATCGTTAAGTCGCCATCGCGCTTTGACGTATTATAACACGTACCATTTATTTATAACACGGATGAGACTAATTACGCGATATGAAGGAGAAAGAAATTATCATTCGAACGATTCAAAAGAAATCTAAGCTAAAGCGCTTAATGTTGACACTTCAAAGAAGATATGATAAGAAGAGAGCCAGATAACCGTCTGCTTGTGAAAGCTGCTCCAATTTCACAGTCGTAATGAGATATCGCGCCTAATCATTTAAATATTGATTACAGGAGCATTCTTTCAGTTCCCCAATCTCTCTCTCTCTCTCTCTCTCTCGGAGAGGCTTGCAAATAATTTGTATAATTTATTAATTTGATTGTAGAATCATCAGAGACAAAAGAAGAATATAAGCGTTAGACGGCTTTTCATCCACTTCCTGAATGTTGCTCTCAAGGTTCATATTTTTGACTTGGGATTTTGCAAATCGTTAATAACAAGCGCGAATATTTACAGCATCCTGCGCCAAATGTTGTACAAATGTTTTTGGTTACTCCTATTATTACTGCCGTTACTATTCGTGACGAGGGAGTTATTATGGATTGCGTGGCTTCGACTATTTTAAACGCTTATCCGATCATCTCCGAATACGTAATCGAACGAAACCAATGTATGTAAATATCTTTGTTCAGCCTCTAGCTTTACGCTGGGTAGATAATTGGGAAGCTTACATGAGCGATAAGATTCTTATTATGCGCATGTTAAAACTCCTCGGAGATGCTATCTATTCAGCGAACTTATATGATTTAAAAAGGCGGGTGCATTTAACTGAAATATTATTTTTATTTAAATTTTTTATTTAAAAAAAGTGAATAATTTCTTAAACATTTTGAGCTACATAAAATAATTTTTGAACGCGTCGAAATATTTCCAGAAAATGTTGAACGTGTGAAAATGCCATCAAAACATCATAAAAACGTTCTTCTGTAAAATCAGGTCTCTCGATTTTTATATATATCTTTCTTGGAAATTACAGGTCCAATTATTATCAATCATTTTTAATAAGAAATAACTAAATTATGATCTGATCGTTCGGTGTTTATAAAGAAATTATAATTTTATCGAAAGCTACGATCACAAAGTCGCCAAAAAAGTTGACTTTCTTTAAATTATAATTAAAATTCAAATAAAACTCACTCAGCGAAAAGCATCTATCTAAAATGTAATTAAACATATAAGGAAAAAAGTAAAAAAGATATGTTAATTCAATATCGAAAAAAAAAATAAATAAAATAAATAAATAAAACATAAAGGCAGATATTTTTGTCATATCATTTCGTGGATCGCATCCGCGATTCTCTTAAATAGATCTTTTAAAATATATATATTTTTTTAAATAAAAAACACACATACTAATTAATTGTCTAATATTAAATAATGAATAAACGTCTACACAAATACTTTAGATATTCAAGCGTTGAAATGTCTAAATCTTCACCAAAGATCCCAATCTTCGAGATTAATGTTCGGATTTTTTGTCCCCCAAGTTAATAACAGCGTGGCACAGCAGTTGGCCGCCCATCTTCTTGCGACTCTCGATGCTTTTGAAAAAGAATCTATATTTAGATCGTGCGTTGGCAGAGCGCCCTATGCTTTAAATATTTTCCGTTCGATCGACGAAACGATGAAAGTTTTCGCGGTTGCATAAGTGGACCAAAGTGGTGTGGCGATCGAATAGCAGATTTAAAAGAAAATAGAAATGTCAGGAAAAAAATGGCACTCCAATGCGTAAACTCTTTATGCGTGGCTCTCCGACGCACGCCTCGAATATTTGGATCATGCAACGGCGCGAAAAATGTGTCAATGGCCAAAGTAAATACATGGTAAATAGCGCGATAAACAGAGAGATCTTCATCTTCTTTCCCTCTCTACCCCTCTTCCCCATAAAATCGCGAAGGGGATAGAGAGCCCTACGCCCTATCTTGTCTAAAAGAAATATTGTTGAACTTCCCAGAAATTTATAATCTATATATTTACTTTGACTTATATCTTACAAACTTTTGGGAGAGAAAAGATATAAGCATATAATTTAGAGAATGTTTCTTTACAATATATATGCAAGGATACAAGAAGAAGATTTTGACGACCTTTTACCGAGCTTTTTTTCTCTTCTTCTTCAGGCATGACTGTTATCTTCTACGCATGCTTCTACGCCGGACTGGCGATACTCTTCACCATTTGCATGAAAGGCATGCTCGCCACGTTGAGCGACGAGAAACCTAAATGGACCCTAAGCAGCAGTTTAATAGGCACCAATCCAGGTAGGATTTTGACCTATACGAAAGTATATTCGCTTTAATCGAGTATAAAAAAAACGTTACACGATGAAACAATCTGGTCATAGCTTTGAATATTATTTTTCTAAAGATACGTATTTTTAAAGAATCATTTTTTCTTTTCTTTTCTTGCTGCGATGGATAGAATATTATTTTTCGAGACTTTAGGCATTGACGCAAGGTGAGTAAATATGTACATATATTTACTGCATAAGTATATACAATACATTCGTCGAAAACTATCTGATATTTTTTTATAATAATAACAAGAGTAAATGTTAAATTGTACGTTTTTCCAAATAAAGCTTTTATATTATAGAATAAAATCACATCTAAACTTACATTAAACTACATAAATGAAAAAAATAAATATAAACTTGTAATATAAATAATAAATAAATAAATAAATAATAATTAATACCTAAATTAAAAATCAACGATAAAGGTAGTTGGTTTTTTCTTCTTTGTGATTAAAGTTGCATAATCTTGGGTTGAATTTTGTCACGAAAATAAAGATCATTTACTCATTCAATTTTTTCTCCATGTTATTCACAAAAGAAAATTATTAATAATTTATAATAATTAATAATTAATAATTATTAATAATTTATAATTAATTGTAAACAATAATATAATTTATAATTATTGTAATTTGTATGCACAAAAACAATGAGGGTTTGTTTTTGGAACTTGTTGGAATTTTTCGATTGCATTTCGTTTGCAATCACTAGGTTTGGGCTTTCGACCGATTTCGGACAACTCGGATGAGAGATCGCTCATTTGGTACAGCGCGTCGAATGCCACCGAAGTACGAAAGTGGACACGACTGCTAGATAATTTTTTGGAACGTGAGTAATGAATCACGCATTTATCATCCGTACGAACGTTGCCATTAGCTCTTTGATAAGTCTCACTAACACAGATAACGCGCGAAAATGAATCATCGGCCACCGAAAGAGAATAATACTAACATGTGCGCACTGTCAAAAGAAAAGTCATCTCCACCATAGCGGATGCGCGGCATCCGCGTGTCTTTGATGTCGTTAAATCTAAGGATAAAATTTCCGAATTCGAGATTCGCTCTTATACCCGAATAACAAACGCACGTGATTCTGACATCAAATGTGCATTTGCTATCTGGGTAGTTCAAATAATTTCTTCGCACTCAAAATAATTTAATTATAATCTGATTCGTGTCTGCGTTTGTTATCGATAGATTATATCGACTCGTCGCTTTTGCCAAACGGCGGTAGAAATCAGCAGATCTGCAACTACACAATGCCGGCGAAGGATGGTAATGTATGCGCGGTCGACGTCAACAATTGGGGACCGTGCTCGCCGAGTCAGCAATACGGTTTCAACAATTCGGCACCTTGCATCTTTATTAAGCTTAACAGGGTAAAAATATCGATACCAATTTTTGCGTAAAATGCATCCATTTATCACAATTTTGAAAAATATTTTTCTAATTACCGTAAATTTCCAGAAGCATCCAAATATAATATCTCTCGAGACAATTACAAATGTGATTACTTAAAATTTTCCGCCTATTTTTTTTATTTATTAAATGACACATATTATATTTAAAAGAGAATATTATTAGAGAAAAGTTTATCAAAATTTCTTGCGGTTTGTTTTGCTTGATATTTTATATGAAAACTTTATCATGCGCGCATATATTGTTTATTGCGTTGATAGCTATAGCATCGGATGGAAACAGATTATTTAATAGATACGATACATTAATCTTTTATTTCTATTGCTTAATCTGGATCTCGTAGGATCGTTTAAAAGATTTTTTAAAACGTTACTTTTCAGATATACGGATGGGTTCCTGAGTACTACAACGACACGCAAGATTTGCCGGCCGAAATGCCAGACGAGTTAGTCAAGTATATACGCGGTGCCGATGCTTCATGGGTTAGTTAGTCGGTCAGTCAGTTATATCAGTCGATAAAAATTTAAACAAAAAAAAATCTGGATTTGAACAAAATTTGGAAAGAAACTTCATCCTTTAAACTTGCCACGCGTAATACTCGATCGCTAATTTAATGCCGGACTTGCGAGACTTCAAAATTCGGAATTATAAACAGAGGGGAGAAGAATTTTGTATTTAAAATTATTTGTTATTCAGTTCCAACAGAGAATATTCAGCTGATTGGAATATTTAATAAAAAGCGATATCACACATTTTTATCATTATATCGTAATATCCGTTTATCTGTTTATTTTATAGCCAAACACGGATAAGAATTGTAAACGACGCGTTTCTATTTACGTGACTTTACGTCAAGAAATGATTTGATTTGCGAATAAAATTAGAGATTATGAGGATCAGTATTGTCTTCCATTCGATCTTGTTGCTAATAATAATAGTCTAATGTTGGGCGATATAATAGCAACTCATTTTTGACATATTATACATTTATTCATTATAATATTTATTCATAAATATTATACGATACAATATTATACCGAGAATATTAACAGCATGTTTTAAATGCTGTAAATCAGCAAAAATTTGTGGGAATACAAGGATTTATATAATAAACTGTCTCTTCTGGAATACAAAATCTTAATGGAAATAAAAGAATACTAATTTAAAACAAAATTCAATTTTTGCAGAAAATTCCAGGATATACAATATATTCGGTAATATAATATATTAAAAAATTGCTGCTAAAAATAATTGCACGTAACCACATTTCTTACTTGTCGCGCTTAAAATTGGGAGAAAATCTCTAAGGGAAAAATTTAGAAATTGATACGCGAAAAGTTTAATTCCGCTTTTATTTTAGCATTTTGTAAAAGATCAATCACATAACATATCATAGTTTATGTTTCTTTTATATTGCAGTTAAATACCGTATGGGTATCCTGCCATGGTGATAATCCTCATGATTCAGAGAGTATCGGTCCATTAAATTATTTTCCCAAGGGGCATGGCTTTCCAGGATTCTATTATCCATATCAGAATACAGCCGGATACTTAAGCCCAGTCGTCGCTGTTCAGTTTCTTCGACCAACAAGTAAGTTAACACCAATGTTCAATCTTTTCAAATTTTATTTTAAAGAAACGATAAGAGAATGGATAATAAAAATACATTTACATTTACAGAAGAGAAAACAAAAATATAAAAACTTTCAAATTATAATACTTAAAAAAAAAAATTTTCTCCCAGATCATAGATAATACATTTTATATAAAGTATTCTTTATATATCATAAAATAAATTAATAATTTTATCTCCCTCCCCTCTTTCTCTCCTCGGAAAGTAACTAAATGATCCAACTAAAAACGATTTCTTTTTTACCACATTGTTCCGTGGCGTTAAATTAATCTTCGAAAACTTCAAACCACGATTCATATTTTCGGAATCTTTCGCGTTTTTTTTTTCTGATATCTGACATATATGCAACGTGCAAATATACCGATACGAACTTTTTTATGGAATTCATCATTCGCCATCCACTATCATTGACCGGTTCGTATACGATTCGTACGTAAATGACGCTCTCCAGATGAAACCGGTAAAAGCCGGTGTGTTGCAGCACGATATCTGTCGTCGAAAGGTGTCGTCGACCAGCACACGCTCGTTCAAAGTTGCATTCACGATTTAATTTAATCCATCCTATATTTTAATAATCTTATATCTTTTTCAGATATCTATGAAACAAAATAAATCATGTAAAAGATATAATAATAATATGTTACATATTTTTTTATACGCTATCAACGTATACGAATTATGTCGCAGCGGGTTTATGTAAAAATAATTAATTCAATGGTAATCTTTATTATAAAGTAATAGAGTATTAGATATTATATCATGATTTAACAGCTTATTAAAATTATATTAGTTATAAAAAAAATGTTAAAATCTTATAGAGAAAAAATTGATAAACATCTGTACATCAATTTGTATAATGCATTTCTCGTTTACTAATTTTTAAATATTAATAATTTTTTTATTAACTTTAAATATATGTATTATCTCTTTGTATTTATTTTATAAAATTTTGATAATTGCAGAGATTATTTCGTTACATATGCTTTGTCTTATCCTGTAATTCTGGATATTAAGATTCTAAAATATTTCTATATCAATAAGAAATATCAAAATCAATGAAGAAAAAAAAGAATTTGCTCGTTTTAAATATATTTAAAAACGATAAAATTATCTAAATTGACTTGTTTTTGCAGGGAACCAAATCATCAACGTCGAGTGTCGGGCATGGGCAAAGAACATCAAGTACACCTCGGTTAAAGGCGAAAAGAAGGGTGCGGTACACTTTGAACTGATGGTCGACGAATGATCGTACGTCGCGATCATCGAGATCGTTATATCATTCTTGACACGCCGTTATCTCATATAGCGTTACTGCGTGATTAGGAAATTTTTTCGAGATACATAAAACAGAGGGATCCGAAGGCGTGTCGAAGAGCATCACGATACTGGATTCCCGATCACGATAACGGCCGATTACTTCAATTAGAAAAAAATTAATAAGTCAATAAAAGATTAATAAGTCAATAAAAATTAATAAGTCAAAAAGATCATTTCTTTGTAGCGTGCGTTAAAGAGGAATGTGTGCGATAAGTACAGCTATAGAGAACAGACTTAAATTTGTTATTTTTCTGAAGATATTGTAGATATAATTAATCAATCGGGATTCAAATTCATTCAGTTTTAATCTTAATAGAATAATCTTAATCGAATTGTTCTGACAAAAAAGAAGAGTCGTCTCTTTGTTGTAATTTACAGATATCTGTAGATAAAGGGTAATTATGAGAGATATATAGAATATATGTTCGCGATTTTTCTTCAACAAAACTATCTAGAACTTCTAACTCTTATGAAATACTTGAAAACTTAGAAAAGAGTTCCATAATTGGAAATATATAATTCGAAAATATTTATTGCGAATATAAAAGTCAAAAAATAAAAAAAAAATTTTTTAAAGCGGTTCCTAAAGCTTATATTATATAGAAAGATTGCTAGAAATTTAAGATTCTCTCAAGAAACTAAAAGTTTTCAAGGCTTTCATAATGTTATTTCATATTTAAATATATATGCATATATGGTATATATAAGAAACGTTAAAAATCAAATATATAGGAGAGCACAAGGACTAAAAATATCAGAATCTGCAAAAATCATAATGGCTTGCGAAAAAAGTAAATTATATATAATATTTCCATTTCTTATATTTGCCTAAGAAATAGCTATATCTCAAAATCTGCATATAAAATTTAATTTTTAATAACGAATTAAGATTAAGATAAATATATTTAGAAATTTAGCATTCAAATTACAATCGTAAAATGATGAATATATCAAAAAATTCAGATTTGTGCTGATCTAAGTATTTTACGTGAAATAAATTGGTAATCAAATCTTAAAAAAACTCTCTGAAGACCATTTATAAATAAAAATATAACTAATTTTCCTATGTATTAAATTAAAGTGTTGCGTTTTTGAAGATACTAAATGCAATTAAAATTATACAATTATTTTCGGAATATTCTGTACATCTCTTATTTTCCTATTGTCTTGTCAAATTATTTATATATGTATCTCCAGCATAGTTGAACAAAATATGTACACTCGAATCGTTAATGTATATTGAACGAATAATTCATTTAAACGAAACATCGTGGTACTTATTAAGATATAGGTGTAATTGTACAAAATGAATAATATATCGCGATTTACATAGTAATATTTTTTTTAAATAAATGACAATCGTGAAAAGTAATCCATACAAGTACAAACTGTTTTTTTTTTTTTCTCAACAAAAGCGAGCACCGTATAATTCTTAATTTAATCCTATCTTTTCCTCTTTTTTCTTTATGTTAAATAAATTTATTTAAATTCTATATATATATATATATATATATATATATATATATATATAAGCAATAATCTATTAAGAATTAGGTACACACATCTATTGTTCTATATTCCTGTGTACCTTTCTGATTGTGAAACTCTTTGCACAAAGAATTTTGAGAATACGTCAGTGCGCCACATGTATGAAAAATTGTCCTTTTTCACGTTTTTTTAGATTTAATGTTTCCAGATTCTTTAATATTAGTATTGACACAGATTTGCTTTTATCTATATTAGAACACTGTAAGCGAGCGCTATGCGCGCGTCATTTATTTTGTATGTGTATAATTATTGACATGTTAACATTAGTTCTTCGTTTTTTTTTCAAAATCAATTAAATAAAAATTATACACGCACTTAGTTAGTATTTGAACTGTCAAATGCGTCGCTCAGTCATGACAGGCTTTTATTGATAGAAAGTAATAAAGCATAGTGTAACATCGAGATAACCGATCAGTATCGCGGAAAAAAAGTAACAATACTTGCGAGCATCGATGTAATATGCCTTTTAAGAGTGGATATCTCGATGAGAGCTGCTCACGGCATATTATTAGAATATTATAAAATGTGTGTTATATAAAATATAATAAAATGCGCCGTTTAGTTTTGATAAATGATAATAGATAAAAATGATAAAAAAATCGAGATGTTTCTTGCAATATTGGTTTGAGCATAAAAATGTTAATAGTTTTTTTTTTTATATATCTTGTGGGGTATTACCCAGAACTCTAAATAAAAAATCAGAAATACGAAAAAGATCTGCCCCTCCCGATATTTGGATACATCTTTATATGATACATTTGAAAAATTGTAATTTCCAAAACGCGAAGATCTATTCTATTATAATTAATACATTTTTCTATAATTTTAAGCGTTTTTTTTTAAATTCGAAGAAATTTTAATTATTAACAGCGTTAATTAATTTTTTTACACACATATATTTATAAAATTATTTACATATTAACGCTGCTTATCCATTTGTTCAAAATCAAATTAAATTAAAATTATGCATACATACTTAATATTTGAACTGTCATATACGCGACTCAGTCATGATAGGCTTTTATTGATATGAAGTAATACAATGTCGAGCACAATGTCAAGATAACCAATTAGTATCGTGGAAAAAAAGCAACAATATTTACGAATATCAATTTAGTAGTCTTGATATTTGCTAAACACTTTGTAGTCTTGATATTTGTTAAATATTTTGAAAAAGTAGTTCTATGCGCGTATTGCAACCAAAGGATTTAAAAAAAAAAAAGAATGACGTAAAAGATGTACGAAAATGTTTGAATAATCGATAGTCCGTATTTGATCACAAAAAAATATTATATTTGTATCAGTATAGAGTAAAAAAATCTTATATAATAGTCTACTATTTTCAGCTATGCAATAAATATAATTTCTTTTTACAATTTTGCGAATTTTGTTTTTCAACGAAAATATTTATAATATAATATAAATTATCTTTATCTATATTTTAGATAATTAATTGAACCAAGTTTTTAGAAAAGTTGTGAAATAAATTGAGGAGAGAATTTACATACGCACACACACTCACTCACACACACATAAAATAATGAGAAAGAATTTAGGATCCTTGTCAAAATAAAAATTATTATCCTGTAAAAAAACTCCGTTCAAATAATTACAACTTCATTATGACTTAATCGCACTACATAAACATAAATTATACTATATATAAATTGCACCGAGAGAAAATTGAAACTTTTAGCTGCCGTTTCTTAAAAAATATTTTCACATACATTTTAATAGGCAATTAGTATATGAGGAAAGAAAAATTAAACTGGTATTAATATATCTTTAAAGTAAAATCTTTGAATAAAACAACATATACAATATAAACATTCTTGTTCTTTTTAAGAGAAAATTATCTTATCTCTAGAATAATTTTTATACGATTAATATTCCAATTTTCAAACTTTATTTAAGGAGATAAAAATAAAATATATTTATATTCGCGTCTTAATTCGTAATTTTTACGTTATACTTTATCATTAGAATTTGTCTTTCCTATTATATGTCATAAAATGACATCTATGCGATATAACATCGACGTATAAAAATCTTTAAATACCTGTAGCGTTTTATCAGATTTTTCGCTACTAATAATTATACAAAAGCTTAGATATTACCATAATTAACGTAGTTGCAATTTTAACTTCAAACCCCACGTTAATAAGAGCTTATATCTTTCACTTTGCAGCTCTTATTTTTTACTCGACAAACCTATTAGCATTCCAATGCGACACAAAATACGACATCATCTGAGTATATTAATTTCTACTGTTATTTGAAAGTCTTCAAAGTCGTACGTCCAATTATAAAAAATTTATCCAGCTAATAATATACTATATGTATATATAAATATTTTAAACGATATTTCTTAAAATGCGTATGTGAGATTCTTTTACATTCTATTATGAATTGATCAGTTTTTACAAACAAATTGCGCCTACGAGTAAAGGAAGGCACGCGATAAACGGCGTATAATTCTTTAAGATTCGGTTGCTCCATTCCTTTTTCATTCGTTTCGAAAAGTTTTCGCCACCGATTGCGCGGAGGCGAAACGCGTGGCAAAAGGCCTCTCTGCTTTGTACTTGATTAATGTCTCGGCTAGAGAGATCGGCCTCGACGAGATATTCGCTCGTCTTGCAATTTCGTAATTTTGGAAGATGAAAATTTGCCTAACGGCCATCCCGAGAATCTTTCGAGGACGCTCGTTAATTTGGGTTTAGGAGACCGCGCGAGCAGCCTTGAAGACAGACTTGCAGATTTCGTTAATCTATCATCAGCTCGAAATGAACCGCGCCAATTTTATCGGTACGACTGTGCTTGATATTCTTCGCCCAAGCCTTGCATTCTACGTTTATCAGGATTCCGGCTAAAAATAAAAAATGAATGTAATGTAATTTTAATATTTTTTTTTACATTGATATAAGAGCCCACACATAAACACACACATACACACACATACTCACTTCGCGGTCTGACAAAGTGCACTGCGACCAATGGACTCAGGTAACCCTCGGAATTTTCATAAGGATAAAAATAACCGGGGAAACCGCGTCGCGGTAAATAATTGATCGGTCCGATGTTCTCCTGATCGGCAGGATTCTCACCCTCGCAGGATACCCAAATGGTGTTCAGCTGAAGGGAATTGTTCCCCTTCAGGCTTGCGATGTGCTCCTTGAGATCGACCGGCATCTTTTGCGGCAAGTTTCCAGTATCGTTGTAAAATTCTGGTCTCCAGCCATAAATCTGATCAGTAGAAATGTCATCGCGATTTTCATATTGAAAGTATTTGAAATATCTTCTAACATTAATATATATCGTATAAATAATTGAATTAATTAGGTTGCAATATACGATACCTTGTTCAGCTTAAGGAAAATACAGGGAGCAGATTTGTGATAGTTATATCTATTCTCCTTGGTGCAAGGATGCCAGTTTTTTACATCGACATCACAGACTTTTCCGGGTGGCGGTGGCTGATTGTAATCGCACTTATTAATATTAGCACCGAGACCAAGAACAGATCCGGGTGTTATATAATCTGAAATATATGACAAGAAATATATCGCGATATATAAATGCCCCGAACTTTTTAATCTAAAAATTAGAGAAATTAATTGATTTAGAAATTCATCAGATACTATACAGCAATATACAGAGGATGAAATATTTTTTTTTTATTTTTTTTTTTTACAATTGATATCCGACATTGAGTACTGAATTTCTCTTATATTGCAGCGGTTACCTTTGAGAAAGTCTTGTAGTGAATCAATCCAGTGTTTGAAGTTTTCGCTGTCGGTGCCTTTGTACCAAATTAGGGTGCTCTCCACGTTCTCCGTCGGTGGCATTGGCCTGAATCCTAATCCTGCAAAGCGTAATATAATATTTACTTTCAGATTGACAACACATCCAGAAACGTTCATTTTTGACGTGTCAAAAGATACGAGTTACATAGATAATATGTTCTGCACGTATATAAGTTAAAAAGATTGAAACAATTTATTTCAAAAAATTTTATTTTAAAAAATACGAAAATTCTCATATTGGAATAATATATCTATGGCGCCGTGTGATTTTTTTTTAACGCTAATAAGAAATAAGTTACCTGGATTTGTTCCAATAATAGATCTCTCAAGCTGCCACCTCGGTATCCTTGGATCGAGCGTTTGAAAGAATGCCCAGAAACAAATGGCGACGAGCGCTGCCAGAACGCCGTAAAATATCAAGTAAAAAAGTCCAATTTTACCTGTAAATAAAATTACATTAGAAAAAATACGCGATCGACAATACGATATAAAATCCTCGTTTAAATATACAAATTCCTTCAAGTAACATCGTCTCGTTTTGTTACTAGACATTAGAGAGCAGCTTTAGTCATAATATGCTCTATGAAGAATTTGCAGCCGCGTGCTGGTTCTCATACGCAGCCATCTCATGGGTCAATTGTATTAACCGCGGATTTAATTTAAAAGAAGATCAAAAGCGCCCAGTCGAATAGTGCAATTCAATTATACACGCTGATTCACGTCTCTCGCGACGTCGTTTGAATAAATAACGCTATCGAGAACAAAACGAAGGTATACTTAATTGAATCTGACATCGAATATTCCCTGCGCAGTGCTTAAGAAATATCTAAATATATATATATATATACATAGATACACCGATAGAGAATAAATGTATCTTTCGGAGAAATATTGATAGTAATTATATATTCGAAAGAGAGATAAATTGTTTAAAAATAGAAACAAGAATGACCCAAATCGTAGATTATTTACTGACTAAACTCATTTTTTAATAAGATAAGACAAAACAAATTAACGCCACATGATATCCAAGACATCAACGTCTTCGTGATGTTGGTAGATATCACGAAGGAATTGATCTCCCTTGGCATTGTCGCAAGAGCGAGAAAAAAAGGAGCTTTTATCGATAATACTTTATTGATAACAATTTATAAAAATGTCAAATAATAACACGTAAAGAAAGTTCCTTAACTCGAACGTGGGTTCGTCCGGAAGCGATAATGATAAAAAAATAGAAATGTCAATTCGCAAACATGCCTGAAGAACCAAATAATGGAGGAAATGTGTCGCGTGTACCCGAATAACTCGTGAAAGCTCACACTTTTCCATTGTTAAAGAGAAAATATTTACAATAAATGTGACAAATATATATTTTCGTTTATTAAAAAAAAAAAAAAAATGTTTGATATCAAGTGATTTTGTTTCTATTTTTCATGCTTCCTGAATATAAAATTGATAAATGAAGTATTAAGAAAAATAACTTTTTAATTCCCTCGGTATCGCTATAATCTTTTTTTATTTATTTAATAAAAATGTTGTTTGAACAACGAAATCTCATATAATTCAATAATATCTGGTCAAAAGAAAACCGAGTAATAGTATTGTAATAATTGAGCGAATTCACTTCATCAATTTTTGCGCGTGTCTTATCTTTACGAAGAAGCGATTATGAGAATTGTATCCGTACCATTATAATTATCATATCACGACAGCTTTATCGCTTAACTGTCAATGAATGTTAACGAATCTCGTCTTATTACAACCAATTTACAGAAAAACCTAATCAGCGAAATCTTAATATGCGTACGTGTATAATTCGACTTACATCTATTACCTATGCAACATGATACTTGCCTCATGATAGCGGCAGCGAATTAGATAATACATCGCTTAAAAATGCTGTAAAATTTTCTCTCTTTTCCGTAAAAAAAAAAAAAAAAAAAACTGAAAGTATAATTAAATATTTTATGCAAATCTTCCGTGGAAAAACGAAAGAAAAAGATTTTGACTAAATTATAATAATAGAAGAAACAAGGACTACGTAATCGCGACAAATAAAACAAAATACTTTATGATTAATAATTTTTAATAACAGGTCGAAATATCGGATTCGAAGGATCCGTAGGATTTTTCCGATGGTACAATTAACAGATGTTTCCCCCGTCCGCGATTCGGACGATCCCAGGTGATTGTCACTGAACGAAAGACAGTGGCACGGTCGCGTGGGTGTACCCTTCGGAATGGCCCTAAGTTACGTAATGCCGTAATGCCGTCGTTTAACGCCAATTGACCTCGTTATACACGTTTGCGCTAAAGGAAGTTTAACAATTGCCATTCAACCGGTCAAACCTCGTTGTATGCACCGCGAATCAAACGCGCTTCCGTCTTTTTTCTCCCCTTATATTATATCACGTCTCCATCTGCCTTTCTCGCTCTTGTCGCTCTTTTTCTTTTTTTTCTTTTTTTCGCGATGCCGCGGATACGAATCATTACCGATTTACGTATAAAATATGTAACATAAAGAGCCGTGAGAGACGAATCTGTGAGAAAGATACGTCTTGAAATTTAAAAAAAAAAAAAAAAAAAAAAAAAAAATTTAAGGCATCTCTTTTATTAAGAGATGAGAAAAAAAATTTGGATCTCAAGAGATTGGAGATAATGAGAGCAATGTGGATGAAAAAAAAAATCTCCAAGTTGAGTATATGTCAAGGTTAATTATACATCGAGAATACGTCATTCGAAGTATTTTTCAAAGCTTATTGTTAGATTCCGATACTACATACGTAGGCTTCTGAGCCAATTAACTGGAAACAATCGACATTACGATTGCAAGTCTTCTTTTTTTGCTGAAAAAACGAAAAAGGTATGAGACAGATGAATTTATTACTCCGCGTGTTGCAAAAATAGCTATAACATCTGTCTCTTTAATTAATTACTATGATAATTGGTGCTTTCCTTTGTTGGATAAAACAATTGAATTTTTCTTTAACAAAAATAATATGTTAGAACTTGCTCTTGTTCATTGATAAGTGTATATTTCATATTAAATACGCTCTTGTATAAAAATAGATTTACACACACGAGACTTTATTTTATCTGAAAACTTATAAACTTTTATAGTATTATTGGGGGATGTCGCGCGTGAACCCTACGAAGGGCGAGCCCTACACGCACGTGCGTGTGCATTTACATGACGTAAGGTGCGTAATAACCGTTAGGTCGCCATAGCTACGGTCTTTGGTAAACATCCGGAATATAAAGATAGAAGGAATAACGACATTGATGTTGATCGACGGCGCCGATAGACTAATTAAGTAAGACTCGCAAATGATTCCCTTCGTACAGGAACGCCTTTATCCTCTCGAGCCCTTTTCCGAAAGCGATCGCGTAAGATATTCAAATTTTCACCACCATTCTCGTGATTTAGGAAAAAAAATTGCAATAAATATGTATACATTCGTTTGTTCCTCGCAATCCATTCTTGAAAATATCTTAAATATTTAAACAAGCAGAGATCTCTAAATATTCATAAGTTCGCGTATTCGGAGACACGAGCGATTTCGTGCAACTAACACAAGTAGATATATTAATGATACGCGATAGTGTGTAGGCACCTTGGTCATTGACACTATCACGTGCTAAGGATGAGCATGCAGCGAAACACTGCGATTAATCGTCAACATGCCACAGTAGTACATGCAACAACGATAGGACTGTACGGTCACGTTTCTCAGTCTTTTCTATTTTCTTGCGTTAAATGTTTTATGAGTTGTTTTATCAGGCAGAAAAAAAAAATAAAAACACAGACATAAATGAGATAATATTTGTAGTAATCTAAAATAATAAAATGTATTTATCCTGCATTCTCTTCATTTGTGATTTGCTGGGTCGATAATAATTCTTAAATTTATTAATGTTAAAAATTTAAAAATTTGTTAATATTATATATATATATATATATATATATATATATATATAATTAATTAATTATTAACTATAGCATTTTATTATTATTATACAGTTTTTTTTTATCATAGTCTGTATCAACTTTATCTATTCTAATCACCTTGAGCGTAATAATTTCTTATGCATAATTGCATAATATTATCATGTTTCTTTCTTTTTATAGAATATTTGTTTCATATACAATAATATTGCTTCGGTTTGTAAAAAAAATTATAATTATATAATACTCTTGAAAGTTTGTGTACGCATTTTCTAATAATCATTACATATTCTAAAATATTTCTCTTCTTTATCCCATCTTATGCTGATATTATTTAATCATTAATTCGTCAACGCATATATTCTAATGTGCATTATCGAAACGCGGTTGAAACCGATGACGTTTCACTCTATTTACGCAATTAATTATTCATGGAATTAAAAATGTCTATTATTGACTCTATGATAGATTATATATAATATTAAAGACTCCCTGTAAAAATCTAGAAATTTGTATTCTAATCTTTAATTCTTTTAAAAGTAAAAGAAATTGATCTAAGAATGTTAACATATAAATAATATTATACTCATTAAAACTTTTTAAAATCAATTTATTACACTTTTGTTGAATTTATAATATTTAACATTATCATATAGCGCTGAATATTACAATACTTATGTTTCACCTATAATATATTCTCGCTTATTCAGTAATTATCACGGGCTGACTCAACAAAGCAAGTTAATGTTTACTGCATACTTGAGGGAAAAGTCATTCGAAATCGTCTCAATGCGTTTCTTTAGGAAACAGTTATAATTTATTTATAGCGGTGTTGAAATAAATTAAAAAATAAATTAAATTTATATTTTTATTTTAATAAAATAAACTATTTATTTAATAAAAAATATATTTGAAAAATATATATCAATAAATATCAGAGAGTATTTACATATCCGTATTACTGTAACACAAAAGTGTTATCAAACTGTAAATGTAAACGTGTCAACGAATTAAAATCGATTATTATAATCTCTTTTATCGCAATACGTATATTGTTTACATTGTTCTGATCTCATCGTAGAATTTAACTAATCAAAGTCGTTGTTACATCAAAACAAAGCTTACATTCCATGCACATTCATAGTTTTTTCTTGCAACACCGACAGTCCCACCTATCAAGACAACGATTAAAACGATAAGAACATTTCGCAATTAATGCTGGAAATTCTCGCGAAGGTTTTAAAGTCGTAAACAAAAATTTATCGAGAAAAGATCAGCTTTAAATTCGCTAAAAAAATTAATCTATAGGGAAAGTGCGCGACTTCTGACACGCCCTGTATATATACACAACGCACGCTTTCCTCGATATTAAAACGCCAGAATCAAACCTGAATTAGAAAGGCTTGCGATACCTCGATAGTATCAAAACATCGGATTATATATTCATTTCGATTGTTGCATACAACATGGATATAAATAAAATCTGTAAGACAGTGCTTGATGGAAAATATATTGGAGCAATTATATAGCTCCGATTTTTTTCTCAGATATTGAATAATAGTGCCGATCAAATGATCGATCGAAGAAGTTCTTAACGATGGTAAATTAAATTTATTTTTATAAAAATCGAGCTATATATTCCAAATTTCGCAAATTTATATTGGCTCGAATGGTCCCTCCTTCGGCGAGAATAAAAATATATATCGACAAGTATATTTAAAAGATGTCGCATGAAAACACGCGCGTCTTATAGGAGATGCGGTTTTAGGCGTGTCCATATATACTTGGAAGCAAGAAAGTCACGCCATACCGATGGTACCCGGTACCGAGTGAATCAAATGAGCTCTTACTAAGCTATACCATAACTCTCCATTGTAATATAAAAAAACTTCTCTTCTGATATAAAAATTTTATAGCTGGCAATACCGCCCTTACCCCAACTACTGGCGGTCCTGCCCATAAACGCGCCGGTCTCGCGATTGTACAGAAAGGTCTTCATAGACTGGCCGACCGACATGCTAGGCGGTTTCTCGTACGGGTTCATCAACTCCGCGGTTACCATTTTCGGGTCTTTGGCTACCATTATCGCGCGTCTCACCTGTTACGTTCGAATTCGATTCACTTGGACGCGCGCGATCCAGCCGCGCGAGAGTGTCCCGGATACACGGGGCTCTCTTTTGAAAATTACGAAAGTCACTCGGAGTCACCGAATTTATAACCCGAATAGCGATTGCGGGGCCCGTGTAATCGCGCGTTCGCTCCTCTCTTACGTTCCTTTCCCCGAGACCGACGCTCCCACACAACTCGTTCCAGACTACAACTTCGTCGCCAACAGTTGGTTCTTCGGCGCCACCAGGTTGACTAACGCTCCTGAACAAGCCGCGACCTTCCTCGACCCTCCTCTTTCACTCTCTCCCACCTCCGCACCTTACTCTTCCCGTTGCCCCTCTTTGACAGCAGGTTCGGACCCAGCCTTCCGAGGGGCCTAGGTGTTGTCAGGAATATACATATACAGGCCGATCCACGAAAGATCTCATCTTGGTTGAATCTGGCTGAAACTGTCGCCTGTTCGATCTTAAAGATACAGCAGTCGCAAAGAAATCACAGATGTCAGAGATGACAGATAAAAGAACATAAGAAGATACACGTGTGCGTGTTACGTTTCACTATTTTCAAAACCAGCAAAGGTGTTTGCATCCATTCGGACAGATGCTTCAGGCTCTAAATAAAATTTAGTATTAGAATTCTTTTTTATTTATATACAATTTATATATTGAGGACAGAGAAAAATATTGGCTATATCTAATAATAATATATTTTTAAAAAACTGCAATCCGCTATTGACAATGCAATCCATTTTCTGACAATGATTTTTTCCACTTTTCCGGCAATCCCTTTCTATTAATCGGTCTTCTAACAGCGATGAAATTGTTCGTTTCCTACGGTTCCGTAGCGAATAATTCAAATACATCGGATAACGTAACGTGCCATCACTATTATGACGTGGCAGATCGCAGGTGCAGGTACGCGCGTGCGTGTTATATCAATGATGATACATTAAGATCGTGTGTATCGTGAGATACACACATGTACTACGATCAGTAATGTATTTTTCCGTCGTAGAACCCTTAACCGCGTTGCCGGTTTCATAACTTCAGAGTCGGATCGATCTCGTAAAGTATGATTAATTACTGTCTGTCTGCGAGTCGCGTGAATCTTTTATATATCAGAGTTCAATTATATATTATATAAATTTGATATCAAAAATGTTATACACATCTTTTATCTTCAACGTCAATTTTATGCAATTATTTCTTCATCTTTAATTAATATCCTATCTGATTAAAATCATAATAATTTATATTTTAGTTAATATATTTTATATATTAATATTTAATATTATATATCTCTTGTTTTTGTTTGAATTTTTTTATTTTAATTTTTTATCTTTAATACCAATTTCATGCAACCATTTCTTCACTTTATAAATATCTCACATCTTTTTTGATTAAAATTATAATAATTTATATTTTATATTAATACTTCATGTATATATTTTTATTTGTTTGTTAGTTTTTGTTTTTGTTTTTTTTGTTTTTTTTTCTTTTTCGTAACTAAATAAGTAAGGAATCCAATAGCGAGACAGTAGTTTAGCGTCTCTCAGCGCTTCGCTGACAGCACCTTGATATAACGTAAGTTGATCTTCCATGATCTCGCTTATGACGCGTCGCGATTTAGAAAACGCGACGAATGCGATTACCTCGGCTGAATCGTCCGGGGGACAAATTGGGGGCTAAGAGGTCGACCCACGTGTGTGTGACCTTAGCGATCGCGCGGTCGGGACACGCGTGTGTGCACGAGCGTGTATTCGGTCCGCTCCACTCCCTTTATCGTTCACCGGGACGAGAGCTAGGCGCGTGTAATGTGTGAGTCACACACGGAGACACGATCTGAATTGACCACATCCTGCCCATCTTATCATGTGACATTAATGTCATTGCCGTCCGGCGGAGAATTTCGAGCGAGATAGACGGAGGAATCAGAGTCGCTTCTCGGCTCTTATAAGCGCTCCCACTTCGCTTCCTACCTTGAAGAAATTCACCGTCGATGCATGCTTATCGATCCCCTCGAGTATCGCCGTTATTACAACACAGGGTGCAATCCTCTGAACGACAGAGTCCTGACATTAAAGGACTATAAAAAAAAAAAAAAAAAAAAAAAAATTAATCAAGTCTTATTCTTCTCTTCAGGCTCATTGATATTCATCTAATGAAATCAATACATCCATGATTCCGTAGATCCCATTTATTCTCGATGTGTAATCAAAAATTACTCGTCGGCCGTATGTGCCTTGTTAGCCAATCGTGTTTAAATCCTCTGTCGTCTACAGTAACGTCTGCGTTTCGAAACCAAGGTTACGCGGAATAAATTGTCATCCGGAAAATTCAAAGTGAAAAACGAATGCGATTCTAAGCGTCTTTAAAATTCGCATTTTTCCGCGCAAAAATCAGTAAGTACATCTTTCCGGATATAAGCCTGCGCGTCGCAATATAAAAATAAAACATTCGCCAATTCGGTTTAAGTAACAGCATCTACGTATCAATTCCATTCTCTCTCTTCTTCTTTTATATTAATATTCAAATTCTTTCTCTTCTTCTTTTATATATTAAAGATTCTTACGTCAAATTTATCGCATTTATTTTATCAAACAAGTAGCGGAAATAAATTATCAGCGTACTAGTGCCTTATTGCTTTCCCTAAATGTGATAATTATTATTTTGCTGATAAATGCGTAACAGGATGTTGATTTGAAAAAAAAAAAAAAGATCGATGACGGCGATCACACGATGTTCAATGAGAATGTTAAAGGCTCATCGAGATGATGATAATACGATTATAATAAAGCGGCTTTAGATCGATTAATTATAATCAACGGTGCGACAAGTTTGATCCTTAAAATGTCTAAATTAACGATAATCTTTGCGAGATTCTATCTCTGTCATTATCTATAGCCATTATTACGAAAAGACAGGGATACTCGCGTACCCGGTTTTACCCAACTTTCCCCCTATATGCTAATTCAATATCTCTTTTCACGATTTTTGTCCCTAAAGATATTTTTTAAGACGCTTATCTTGTCGATGCCTTCTTCCCATACGCAAAAAGTTATGAAAGAGATACATAAATTATATTAGAAGGAATGGAGTTTGTGAAACTAATCGACCATCAAAATAATAATTCGCAATATTTTATATCGTCAACGAATCTTATTGTTAGTTAATTTCATACGCAGAGACTTACTATGGCGTACTATATACATATACAATCGCTTCTCGAATAAAGTCTCGCTTCGTTGATAACAATACGATCGATCGGAAAGATAAACATGAAACATTTGACGATTAGGTTATTAAAATCGAAAAATATTAATTATCGCCTTATATCGTATAAACATTAGCTGTTTATCCATAAAATTGTTTAACTACTCAATTTATATTTCCCGAAATGAAGTAATTCTCATCTAATCTTCGTAATATTTTTTCGTATAGAGATTAAATAATACAGCTGTAAATCGCACGATGATAATTTCAACGCTCTCTGTATTATATGAAGCGAGAATGGAGTCTCTAAATCTTATAAATTGCATCTTATACTCGTATTTCTATTAAATTGAATTACTTTAATAAAAGCAAAATTTTTTCTGTATAAAATAAACCTTGGATACTCTCGCTCTAAATATCTCACCGAATATATTCTTACTAAGGAGTTTGCGATCTAAATAAGTCGTAGAATTATAACAACATTTATATTGTAGATTTTCATATACACATCTGTCACATATCCATGAACAAATGTTTACTCCATATATCTATGTATATAATAGTATACCGCCGTATATATTATATATTGCAACATAGGACAGATTCTTAAATTCTGCTTAAATTCTAGAAACGAATTATCAATAATTCAACGATGTATAGGATCTTCAACAGGGGAATGCATGCAAGTATAATGTATCGATCTTTTAAAAACATTTGCTAACAATATGCTAACAATACATTATCTAATTAAATATTAGTGGTATATATTATATGTGTAAGTACGGATATACAATATCTAGCTAGGACATTAGTACACATAATGAATCGTACACAAATTCCTTTTCATCCATTTCGCTTTTACGATCTTCCTTAAGTTTTTCTTTGCATCTGTACTTGAATAATAAATGTGATTTGCCGCTCACGTTCCGTATGACAAACGAAACAAGGGATACTTATTGTTAGAACAATCGTGTCCCGATTAAAAATACAAGGAAAAGATTGTTAACGAGCTTCGCTCGATAAAATTCGATAACTCTGAAGAGCAGACGTCAATCTGAACAGATGACAAAATTTAAACACAATTAGCTTGGACTACGTTATCGTATCAAGGATCGTTTCTTCTTTCTCCTCTTCATCTTTTTCTCAAATTTATACTTCAACGATAATTACACGTTCATGATTAGAAACAGATTTAATTTCCATTATAGTATACAGTAACTTTTTAATAATATATTATTTTTTTAATCTTTTATATTTTTGTCCGTCTGTTTATTTTTCTTCTGTTTCTCTTTATCTCTCTTTAAGTTTCAAAATGCCCGCGCGGAAGATTATCCAAGAATTTACGAAACTATGAGTGCAAGGATCTGTCTATTTAAAAATTCATGAGTACGAAGATTTAAAAGATGCGTATTAAAAATTTGTAGAATAGTGTCTCTAAATCTCTTCAATGGCCCTTTTTACAAACGCGTCTTATTTAAGACTAATCTTAGGCGCTTCTGCGCGCATGGGGCGGGCATTCATCTCGGATGCTGATCATTTCAAGATTTTATCTTTTTATAGGTGCGCGAGCGGGTAACTTGAAAATAGGAGAGAAGAGGGAACGGAATATATAATATAAAGAAAAAAGTAGGCGTCTCCATTTTATTTATTATTCCCTATTACTGCCAACCGATTGCAAATTATAATTAGATCACGGATGCGTTCGTTCGACTTATTCAGAGATCGGTGACAGTCGGCAAAATCACAAACGGATTTTTACAGAATGGGAAAGTCGAGAGAGTAACGGAAGGGAGAAAAAAATAATCTCATCCGGCGGTATCATTAAGAATTGAACAGGCCGCGATCTAATTATAATTCTTTCTAAAGCTTTAGCTTCACCAAACTTTAGGCACGCGATATGCATAAAAATTAATATAAGTTGTTACAATAATTATTATAATGCCTATAGTAACATCTTTGTTTTTTGCATAATCTGCGCGAAAAAAAAAAAAAGATCACATATAACTAAGCGCTATAAATGAGATATTCTTTTTCGGATAGCCTTAAGGACATCCTCAGAACGCTTCTTCGGAAAATCTTAAAGATGCCTTAAAGAAGAACGTCTTATGGGTACGTTTTGGATGCCTGTGTTATTTGCATAATGTTAGACGTTTTATATCTGAAGATACACACGGTTGATCTAACTCTCGATTTAAACGAACAGGCGCTTAACGATTATATTGTAAAGATATTTGTCAAAGAATTTAGAAATAACATTCAGGTTCAAGGAATTATAAATCAATCGATGAAATTTTATATAAATTTGTGAATTATTCAATATATGTGATTTTTTGGGGTTTTTTTTTTTTTTTTTTTAATGAACTTGTGCATTTTCGTGGATCGATGGATCTCTGTGAACCTCTGTAGATCCATGGATCTATTTAGCTTTCAAGCTGCGACGCTACACATTTGTAGAGGCATAGATCTAAGAAACTAATGACCAGTGAATCTACGGATTAATAGATTTACAGATTTTAAGATCTATATTTTTACGTAACCGATGCTTATATATCTACTGTAATACATATTATTCGCACAGTAATTAACCTAATAAGACTACGTAAAAGAATTAATTACACAAAATTCGATACACCGTCACTTCAATTGCGAGCTCCATCGGGAAAAGAGTATCTATATTCCAACGATCCAACACAATATTCCGTTCACGTTTATCTCTCTAGAATATCTCTGTCTTCCTTCCGTGTATCAGACCGTAATATCGCGTCGATGCAGAAAAAAGGAACAGCTCTTTCGACTCCTCTTCCTGGCGAAGGAACTCGACGACTTTCGGATGAAATAATATTATATATAATTATATGATACAATGTAATTATATTATATATATATATATATAAATATGCGTTTTATATATTTCATATCTCATCGTATGACCGCTAAAATTCTCTTCCGAAGCTTCAACATAAATCTTGCGCAGTATAATAAATCGAGACCGATTATCGACAGTTTGATTTAAGATCGATGGAGCCTTTGACTTAAGTACGTACCAACAATCAATATCGCTCTTAAATTGGATTTAAGTACTTACGAAGGGCTACCACACGATCAGTATTACTATTAATGCGTCAACAATTTTAATACTTTGGCTATCGATATATACGTGTATCATTAGTATAACATCTTTACATTATTAGTATTCGATCAATATGCATCTTTCATACTATTAACCTACCTTAAAAATGTAGTAATTACTGATCGCGCGAGTGCGCTCTTCTTTCTTTTGAAACTTCCTTTAAGTCTAGAGATCTTTAATTCTTCCTCAGTAATTATATAGCAGTTCTCCTTCTTGGAACTTTGTTCATAGTAAGTATATTAGACGCGTGTCAGAGCTTTCGCTATCATGATGTATCTTGTCAATGCGGAGCTGATGGTGCCGCGATATAATTCATATCTCTCGCATGATCGATCGTGAAAATATCTTTTAAAACTGCGAATTCAATGTCAAAATCAGCACAAAATCAATAGATCCTTGGACATACAGATCATTTCGAATTTTTTGATATTTTCGTCAATTTTAAAATTTCGACTCTTAGATGCGCGACGCGCGCAGATCTTGGGATCTGTATAGCTCTTCCTTCTTCTTCTTCTTCTTCTTCTTCTTCTTCTTCTTGTTGATTTTTTCTCGCTGTTAATTTATATAGATTCCTGAGTGTTAATAGATTCTTGCCCTCGTGCATTCTCAGATAAGAAGATTCTCGGGCCTGTAGAGTCTTAGATATACAGATCGTTGATATCACATAAATCTTTGAATTCATAAATTCTTTAAGTCCATATATCACGATCCGCGTTTCTATATTTCATGCATCTCAACATATTTTTACACATCTTTGTTTATTAATGCACGAATGCAAACTCGGATCGATGAATTCTTGGACTTTTTGATAATTTAAATATTAAAATTATTGATATAAATTTCACAATTTTAATCGTATATTTTAATAGAATAAAAATGTTTTAGAGATTATAAAAATTCTTAAGTTCTCAAAATATCAAGATCTCTAAAAGTTCATAACACTTTTGCAATACAAATTCTTTTAATTCACAGGCTCTTTTTGGACTGATGGATTAAGATTAATAAATTCATTAAAATATCACATATTTATATGCATTCATTGAAACGATACGCAAATAAGCCGCAAATATTTTACACACAAATTCTTGTTGAATATAGAGCTTATTAATTAATTTGTTTATTAATTGATTTAATTATACGTCCATAATATGTGATTTGGCATATTTTTACAATACTATTAAAGATACATTCCTTTAATAAACCAACAATTCACAAGAGTTGTCGGTCCAAGAGTTTATAGATCCGAGTGTTTACGATCTTAAAAATCGATGATCGCTAGATTCTGCAAATCTGAGTGTGTCTCTCCGTAGATTGCAGTATCGGATGAAAAATGCATCATATAGAATCATAGATCATCATACACGTTCAACATATTATTGATTGAGACAATAACCATCGATCGCTTTCGCCGATCAAAACTCGTAATATCCATTTCTTTGGTAAATACTCTTTCATCGTACTCTTCATAGCAAAGATTTCAATATAATAACTCTCTTAATTTTTTAACGCTCAATTGAAAGTATCCAAGGCAAAGGAATACAAGTAACAATTGTTAACATATAACGCACAACCATAACGCAACACGCATATCGCATACGATTTTACAGCTTTTACGGTCAATGATAGAAATAGAATACTGATCAATGTTGCGACCTGTGCTACGCTATAAACGTGACGTGTCAAACAAGCAGTTGGGTTATATATTATTTATTAAAATAAAAATTTATTTATCTCGCCAAAATAGCGTTAGTTTCAAACTAACTGAAGTACTTTACCGCGTTTCGATGATACCTCAATAGGAACAAAAAAATTCTTAAAGAATTTTTTATACATTTTTTAGTAAGGTATTTTATCTAAGTTATTATCAATACCGGAAAATTTCACACAGAGTGACTTCGCACATAAATTGTAATCTCATTCAACATTGCGATAGACATTGACGGTTGACAGTCTCGTGTGTCATTTGTGATTAATTTATTCGGGGGAACCAAATTTCTTGTCAGCACTGCTCAAAATCTTTAATAACGTCACATGCTATGTTTATTGTTTATATTTCTCGATGACAATTTGTTCGATTCAGCCTGTACTTGTACCCCTTTGTGCCTGCCGTCTCCCGTTAGAATTCACCGCGAGTGCCATTCTTCTTTCGTTAAACGGCCCAAGAATTTTAACGTATCGACATATCAAGATGTATAGTAGCGCGTAGACGGGCAGAAAACACTAATCTATGATACATGCTACATGGCTAAGAACTAGAATCATCATCGATCATTCGCAGTGCCGTGAGAAGTCATCGGCCAAGCTCGTCATCGTGAAAAAGGAACGTAGATGTATGACGGAAAAAGTTTAAAGGATCTAATCGAAAATGATCTCGGGGGGGAGGGAGATCTCTTTTTTTTTTTTTTTTCTTCAACTAAGGGTGAGAATATCTCTCGCGCGCGCGTGAGAATCGAGTATTGCGAACGATCGACTTAGCCGCCGATGGTCGAGATCACTCCTCGATGATACAACCCTGGCAGAAATAAGACAAGATACCGCCCGGTATTTGTGCGGGATTGTTCGTTTCACCTTTCTTTCTTCCCGATTCGATTTCTTTTTTTTCTTTTTTTTTTTGTGCACCTCGATTGATGTGGTCGAGTTTATTTTCTCATGGATACAATTTTTGTCCTCTCTCTTGTCTTTTTTTGCCTCTTTCTCGCTTTTTCCCTTCTCTTTTCTCTCTCTTTCTCTCATTCTCTTTTGACGACTGACATGACGGATCAGACAGCGGTGTCGCGATCATTATAAGTATGACGAACGAACGATGAGCTGTTGAAGAAACGATGGCGGATGAAGAAGAAGTAAGGCTGATCCGGGGCGGTATCGTCGGCAGAGAGAAAACCGGATGGTACACGGGGTGTGATCGCGATCGGCCAACGAGGGCGGGTTAAGAAAAAAAGGAAACGTCTTCTCTCTGTTCTACTCTCTTGCGGCTTCCTACTTTTTGGACGCGGTTGGTGGCGATGGTGATCTGACGATTGGCCGAAGTGACCGGGCTTAGTCCACCATCAGTTCGAAGTGTACCGAGCCGCGTCTCTCGAATCTGTCGTGGATGATATTGTGCGCCCATGCCTTGCACTCGATATTGATGAGCACGCCGTCTATAAATACAAAACCGATTAATTTCATCAATTACTTCGTTCAATCAATTACTTCATTCATAGAGTTTACAAATACTCCTAAACGAAAATTCTTCAATCTTTAAACATTCAGATTGATTACTATACTTTAGTTGTGTTCCATTTGTATGAAATGAATTTTGTAAACGTACACTTGGGCTTTTCGAAGAACACAGCTACAAGGGGGCTCAGATATCCCGGGGTATTTCTGAATGGGAAAAAATAACCGGGAAAACCGCGGCGCGGTATATATTGAATCGGTCCCATGTTCTCTACATCGGCTGGATTTTCACCAGCACAAGACACCCAGACAGTGTCCAGTCTGTAGACACTGTTCATTTCTTCTTGTTTGATATGATCCTGAAGATCCGACGGCATTAAATCCGGTAGATTTTTCGTATCGTTATAATATTGCGGCAACCATCCGAAAATCTGAAATAAATATCAAATACTTTATTACATTTCACTCATTCTCTCTCTCTCTCTCTCTATCTCTCTATTTTGATCTTTTCTACAATTTTAAATATAAAATCTATCTTTAAGAAAGAGAAAATAGGATGTAATCTTCTAAATCTTTGAAAATTCATTTTCTCATTTACCCTGCGAAAAAAAATCATCGCCATATAAAAATACAGAAACTATTGTAATAATAAAATTTTGAAATTTATCAAAAATTATATATATTTAAATATATCCTTTATTATTTCTAATTATATATATTATCCTCAATTATTTATCTTGAAAAACTCAACATTCGATTATTCTGAATATATTTAAAACGCTTATGCCTACACACATGGCACGTTAGATGAAACCATCATAAAAAAAAATGGTTATTTAATAAATGAAAAGCAAGAATGACTCGTTCCTTGACGTTCTGGCTACTTTTAAACGTTTTATGAGAAAATCTGGCGGATAATCATAAGAAAGCGTGCGCACAAACCTTATTCAGTTTCAAGAAAATGCAAGGTGCGGGTTTTTGGAAGCCATACTCCTTTTCCTTCGTGCATTGTCCCCAATCAGTCATATCTACGTCGCAAACTTTACCCGGCGGTGCTGGTCTGTTATAATCGCAGATCACTCTCTGGTCGCGATTTTTCGCCGTTTTTTCATATCCTGCGTTGCACGATAAATTATATTTCAGAAATCATATATCAATTCTTCAAATTGCTCGTTAATTAACAAATATCTAATCTTGAGTAAATGTATTAAGTATACAACATAGAGATTGCGCTGTATTCAAATATTTTTTCGCTCACCTGCCAAAAATCTGTCCAGCTCTTTGGTCCAGTGAAGATAATTACCCTTATCGCTGGCCTGGTACCAGATCAATGTACTTTCGACGTTGCTTTCAGGAGGCATAGGCCTAAAACCGAGACCCGGGTTGCTGCCGATCAGTGAGTTGTCCAGCTGCCACTTGGGCGCGTTAGGGTCCAGAGTTTGATAGAACACAGCCAGCATCGCGCCGAAAAAGCCGGATAGGACGGCATAAAAAATTACGTAGAACAGCAGAATCTTAGCTGAAAATATAATTAGTTACGTGGGTCATAACGTTCTTAAATTATGGATTCGAAAAGGGATTAATTATATTTCGAAATTCGATGAAATTAACGAATATATGTACAATATTTCCTTAGCTTAAAACATTCTAAATATCGTAATGTAAAATTTACTAATTTCTTTTCAAAGGATATGTGTATTTATTCATTTTATATTTATTAAAATATTTATTTAATCATCAAGCTCGATATAAATCTACTACAATAGTTAAATCA
Source organism: Polyergus mexicanus (assembly GCF_030449975.1). Classification (NCBI taxonomy): domain Eukaryota; kingdom Metazoa; phylum Arthropoda; class Insecta; order Hymenoptera; family Formicidae; genus Polyergus; species Polyergus mexicanus. The sequence goes on from NW_027223324.1 coordinate 4,821,057, forward strand.
CTAATTGGAAAACGATGCATCTTCATGTTTTGTAATTCTTTTTAATTTTTTTTAATTATTAAATTATTAAATTATTAAATTTTAATAATCAAAATAATACATACACAAAGATTATTTATGAAGAATATAAATTATTTGTTGAAAAATTTTTTTACTTCAAATACACGCCAGATATATTACAATACATATGCTAAATGACACACGTATTCTTTATCTAAAATACTAATATTAGCTAATATTTTTTTTCTTTAGGACAATTGTATTACGTAACTCCTATTCGAAGCAATTTGGGATAACAATTCTGTACGAGACACGCACTCATCGCATAAAAAAAAAAAAAAAAGAAAAAAAAATGTTTTTATGTCCGTTTATTCCGCGAATACTGAAATAATGTATTTTCAGAATAATGCGTTTTGAGAAATCCGGTTAATAATGGAGATGATACGTCGAGTGGCTTGGATTAGCGAGCTCCCGTTTCTTGTACATCGCATGCACGGTAAAGTGTCTCAAGGCTAATTCTATAAAATCGATCGAAACTATTCGAAATACATGAAAGCCATTTTATTACATAACAATGAATCAAATTTAACTATGTACATCTCGTATCGCACGATCTATAATTATTTATAAATTTTTTTTATTATTGTGTCAATTACTATAAATCTATTATGTAAAATTCTAACTCTTTTTTGTTATTTTTAAAATAATGGATTATTTTGAGATTTATATAAAAACAGAAAAATATCGACTTTTAAAAAATAAATTTAATATTTGGTTTTTAGAGAGAGAGAGAGAGAGAGAGAGAGAGAGAAAGAAAAAGAATTAATAAAGAATAGAAATGATAGACTATATTCCTGGTTTAGGATTAACGTCAAGTCTAATCGATTGTTTTAGCAACGTAATTTCTATTGTTGCTACGGTCGAAGGCTGAAGCACTGAGACAATTATGACCCGACGTCTAATTGGCCTGAATTGATATTGGGTAAGCGATGCCATGCGTTTGTTATACAAATCATTGACTGAATATATACTTGCGCGCGCACAGCAAAGCCTGGAAGAGGTCGTTCTCCAAATCAAATGATGTTGAGCGCAATCACATGGTTATAAATTTACAGAAATAAAATAAATAGATTAGATATTTTCTAATCTTTTTCTTTATAATTCTTTATAATTTTACTCAAAATTAAAAGAAATTTTTATGAGCCTGTATTATTTAAAAATTATATTCTATTATAATTTTAATTCTCAAGTAGAAAATCGATCACAAATTGTAGGAAAAACATTGATGCGTATCTTCTTTTTAAATGATGGATTCATTTTCTGATTGATTCTATCATCAGTAATGTCTTTTCGCACATACAATAACACGATGAACGATCATTTAATCGTATAAAGCTTGCGTCGAGCCGTAATCACATCGTTAAATCCCAACGTATTCGCGTTATAACTAAATATCACGAATAATTATTGATTAATTACGAACATATGTGTTCGTCGATATTTAGAATATACCATTTATCTCTCGTTAATTTGCATCCGCTATAAACAGTTATACTAATCAATGTCTTTTCCGATATGAGAAATGTAATAGAAACTCTGAAAAAAATGTAGAGATAAGATTTCTTTGGCGCAAATTTTTTAAACATTTGCTCTCGTGATAATTATTCCTTCAAAGACACACATAAATATAATTTCAAAATTATAATATAATAATATAATTTCTAATAGAATAATGTAATCTCTATAAATCACAAAAAAGAGTAAGATAGCCTATTTATTATAAGTTTAAAAAATATCAATTTATATTATAACCATATGATTGTAGTTGACATCTTTGATTTGAAGCATTATATATATATATATATATATATATATATATATATATATATATAATTATAATTATGATTAAATCAGGTTTTGGTTTATTGATACAAAAAAATATTGAGTATTAAAAGAGAATCTTAATTTCGTTTTAAATAATGCAATTATTGCTTAAGTAATATTGCAGATATTAAAATGAATACGAATAAGATTAATACTGGAGTTGAGTGATCAAGTTTCTATAATAATATACAAGCGATTGACTCTTTATATTATAGTAAACGCACGTCATTACAGAGTCACTACGGCAACGTAACATTTCCATGGCTTTTTTCAAGATATCGATCGACGCAGTACCGAATGCGACGACGCGAGCCGGCTATGTTTCTGTTGTCAAGTATTAGGCCATTAGTATCTTGCTCCGATATTATAACGCCTTTACTAATTCACCGAGCTAATTTGCAACATACATATGTGTATATATATATATATATATATATATATATCAGCTCGAAAATATTACAGATCTCGTTACTGAAAGCTTAATATAAAGGAATTTATTTTCATGCTTTCCGGAAGATCTGCAGGATCGAACGCGTATGTAGGACATTCGGCGAGAAAAATCAGCTTGCGCAGACGCTAACGCTATCCAGTATAGAAATCAGACCATACCATTTCTCTGCGAGATGGTAACGGAGACGGTTCGTATTGATTTCGGCGGAAGTCGATCGACCTCAACAGAAGAGTGAAGGAGAATAGACAAATAGCGATAAAGCAAACTAAAGAGAGTAGAGAGAAAATATATGATACGGCTGTAACGTGTCTACAGCTATGCGAAATAAAATTATAAATAAAGGAATTAATACTTTATTATATGTATTTATATACGTGATAAAAAGTAAAATATTGAAGAATTTAGAAAAAATTCCATCTCCAAATCACAATGCGTCTTTTATTCGCGATAAAGAGCCTGTCAATTATTTAAAAAAAAAAAAAAATCACCCTATCAAAAGTCTCTTGCTCGTGTACATTTCTTTCTCCTCCGATCTTAAACGACTGAACGAAAATAGAACAACGGAAGTCCAGTGAGATTGCATTCTTTCAACACGCGGACAAAGGAAGCCACAAAGTGTGATTTCATTAAATTCTGTTAAGAAACTTCAAACCAAGATAGTAAATAATAGCAGTAATTAATTATGAACGTATCATTATCATAAAGAATTTTGTATCACGCATAATTTTTTTTATTGTAATCATGATATATATAATTAATAATAATATATATATAAAATATATTATTAATTAGATATACATATATATAATTACATTAAAAACAAAACATTAAATCCACGTGCAAGAAATTATTGGAAAACGTTTAATTGATCTTAATAAAAATTATTTTAAATATAATTAATTTATGTATTAAATTAAATTAGATGTTTATATATCCATAAATATGAATAATAAATTATTCTGAATTTACTTGCACGTAGAATTAAGTTTAGTGAAAGATTTGTGAAATTAAAATTTTTCGTTTATTTTGGTTTAAAAAGAAAAGAGAGACAAATCTCTTTTATCTAAAAAGAAAAAGAAAAATGACAAGATATTTTATTGCAAATTAAAAACAGAAACCAGCTTTATTTTTAATTGATGATTATGTAAGATATCGAAATGAAAAGAAAGTTTGAATACTGTTACGTGTACGAAACTCTTCGTGGAAAATAAGATGCAACATATAAATGTCGCCGCAAAAACGCCAGCTTATCAAAACAGGATATACGCGTAACTAAATGCAGGCATATAAGAGATATCCGCGCTAAATCAGCACTCTGTTGATGGAAATCACATTTATCATACAAGTTATTTCTTCTTTACTTTGCCATGCCCCTGTATATACAGGATGGCCCCGAACGTTCCAGCCAGACTTTGAGATCTTATAGGAAATTTAATTCTGAACAAAAAAATTTTCTATAAACATGGATCGAAAAATGCTTCCTTAAAAAATTATCGCTCAGAAACCTCTGATGCAAAGGAAGAGAGCAAAAGGTGAAAAGAAAATAAAATGAAAAGAAAATAAAACTTAATAAATCTCTTGAAAAAAGTGATAAAAATAAAAGATAAAAATATTTTTCTTTTATGAAAATAAAATAATTTTTTTTTTTTTTAACTAGAATAGTACATAATAAATAGAAAATGAATAAAGATGTGAAAAAACTAACTGTTCTCAAAATCCTCCCTAGCTCCAATACACTTTCGGCATCGAGTAATGACCGATCTAGTCGCTTTACGGATTTCCTCCTGATTCAACTTTAATCGATCTAACAATAAGTAACAAAAGCGTACGTTTTTGTACGTTCGAAACTGGTTATATCAAAATCTATGGAACGTACAACAATCATTTTGATCTCATTTGAAAGATAATTCAATTTTCTACAACTTTTGTTTCGGTACTTTTTGTTAAAAGACGCACATTTTCCATGATATTTGAAAAAATGTGTAAAATATAATCACAATTTCAGAGATTTTGGAGCGATAACTTCTTAAGAAAGCATTTTTCGATCCATGTTTATGGAAAATTTTTTTGTTCAGAATTAAATTTCCTATAAGATCTTAAAGTCTGGCTGGAACGTTCGGGGTAACCCTGTATATATATATATATATATATATATATATTGCGTACAGTATGGAGACAGTAACAATTTTTCATGTTAAAACCATTTTACGCCTGACTAATATATCATATCATTGATATATAAGCTAGCCTGAAGGTTATCTCAATGCGTACTGGAAAAAAAAAATATTTTAGTCTATACAAATTATTTAAAAGAAAAAAAAAACGAACAAAGGGATCTTCTCTCTTCTTTTTCTAATTTCTAGATTACTACTTAATTTTCATAGACATAATCAAACGAACGAATAGTTGGATCTGAATTTCAATTAATATATTCCGAAAATTTTCGCGACTTTTTTTTTAATCACTGTATACTTGGCGATCAGTGAACAATAATATGCACAATGCGATCCAAAACCTTACGCCATGTATAACTTTCGATGATGGAACCTATGTCTTACATAAGCAGCTCGCTGTTGGATAAATTTCGTGCCTCTGTACATGTTTTGTATTATAACATGATATCGAAGCAGAATGTTATTTGAAGTTGTAAATCAATTCATATTCGAATTAAAAAATCACGTAATGTAAATTACATAATTTTTAACGATTTAATTTTCTATATTAATTAATTACATAAGCGATATAAATTTCAATACTGATTGTTAGAAAGTAATATCATTGATAATAATTTTCAGAGAGTCCGAATAGTGAAAATCGAAGAATAAATATCTCGTATTAATTTTAAAGAATAATGCTAATTATGATAAATCTCGATGTGCAACTTGCGGGCAGATATATCGATATTATTATTACAAATTGGACTTGTTTGTAAAATTAAACAGACATATGTTAATATGCACGCTAATATTTATAAACGATCATAAAAAAATTTTAATTTCTAATTGAATAAACTTGTCATAATTATAGGATATTGTAATGCAGACGAATTTAGATTTTCATGCACATTGAACTATCTTAAATGTCGCTTTTGCAAAACTTAAAATCGATATAATAATAAATAACGATGTAACTTTCAAAATATATGATACACTAGCACGTAAGTTTTATCATCGATAGTCGGCGTAAACACAATTATCTTTCATGTATGTGTATACGTATTATTACGTAATAAGAGACTCTCTCAGTCAGATACAACCTTTGATACTCGTATCAGCTGAAACTTCTCCCCCACTCTTTCTCTCTAAAATTAATATTGTTAAAAATATCACTTCACCAACTTTTATAATAAAAATATAACATATAAAAATAAAAATAAAAAAATAAAAAAATACATAATAATGGAGACATATATAAAGTCATCAGCTTAATATGTCAAAGTATCACGTTGACAGTTGAGGTACGTGTCTTTCTTTTATTTTTTTTTTTTTATTCCCAAGTTTGCAAAAATTGCATTAATATCAATTTTCTTTTGATTCCAATCTCAACGTAGATGAAAAGAAATGTAATGATTGGATCGAGGAGAATTAAATGGAAAGTCATGGAAAAGTATTAATTATTATACGCGTGAGAGATTAATAATAATTAATAAAATAATTTTTTAAATATTTTATCTTTCCATAAATATCTAATTCTAATATATTTGATCTATCTATCGTTATCTTGCTTAGACTTTAATGCTAAAGATATATCGTTTCGGATGTTTTATATATAGAGCGTCCACTTTATAGGAAAAGCTAAAAATTTGATGCTAGTCTGAAAAACGATTCGAATCATTTTATTCACAAATATACATCCTATTGGATCGTAATATAATAGAATATATAGAATATTTGTAATCTCATTTTACCTATTTAATTATTACGAATGGAAAACGATATAGATATAAATTAATATAAAAAGGAAATAACGAAAAAACGTAATATTCTTTTTATATATATATATATGTAGTTAATTCATTTTTCTCGATTCAATCTACTTCCATGCACGGATTAATTAAAGCCATATTAATTTTATATATAAATAACTTTTTATACTTGAAAATATATTTTTTTAAGAGAATGAAACTACTATGCAACGGCGTAATGCAAAAATGTCTAACCGTCTATGACCGAAATACTTTTTCCAACGTATTCGCGGCAGGGAATCTTAACTAACATTGTGATTAGTCTTATAGTTTGTCCTTCTGGGAAAATAATCACGCGGATGAAAAGAGGGGCGGGTCAAAAAGGCACAAAGACTCAATAATGCGGAATGCGAGCTGCGTGACGTACATTAAACGCTCTACGAAAAATACTTAGAACTCACCCCAACTGGCGCCAGTGCGTCCCAGGAACTGTCCCGTCTCGGAGTTCCAGACGAAGACCCGGAAACCCTCCCATTTTCCGAGCTTCGGCGGCGGCATGTAATACTGCTCGACCTTCTTGCCCTCCATCTCGCTTTATACGACGACGAATTCCCGATGAATAACCGCGCGCGAGATAGAGAGATGAATAGGGATAGGGCGAGTTCTCGATGGGTGAGGAAAGAAAAGGGCGGATATTCTGTTTAAGAGACGAACGTGAACAGAAAACGCTAACTGTCAGCTTGCGCGCGCGCGCGCGAGCGTCCTGCGATCCCTCTCGTAAGCTGAGGACTTCCTTCCTCCGGCGCTCCTCCGGAACGACGCTCAAGCGACCGCGATCGAACAGCTTCGCGGGCGAGGGCGCAAAGGAAGGAATGGTCGATTCGTCGTCGTGCCCCCGTCACTGGAGGAGCCGCGCTGCTCTCGGGCACTCCCGTCCGGCGAGGGGGTTGCAATATATTGAGCGATCGAAGCTGGCCCAAGAGAGCTTTTCAGAGCGCGTACGTCTCTCTCTCTCTCTCTCTCTTCTTCTTCTCCCTCTCCTCTTCTCTCCCCCTCGGCTTCCCACCACCTTCCGCGTCACCACCAGGGTCTCCCGCCCCTCCACGATGCACCCTTTACGGCGCCGACGTGACCACGCAGACGCGTCAATACGCGATTTCTTCTTAAACACCCCTCTCGCGCAAACCCCCTTTGCATCCCCTTCTCGTCGCGAATCCGCAACCAGGTGCCTCTGCTGACAATGGCGGCCGACCACCACCGTGATCCACGCTCTTCCGTCACTCTTCTCCAACCCTTCTCTCCCTTCCCCTCCCCCTTCATCTTCCCCACAAGCTATCGCCCTTTCGATCGACCCTGTCGTCCCATATGATATGCGCGACCGCTCGCGGCGGAGCGGCTTACATCGCTACGCGATGCGCAGCGGACTCGCGTATGCGTCTTTCAAGTCTCTCGTAAATAGTAGGCGAATGTAGATGAGAGAGGGAAGGGAAGGAAAATGTTAAAGATATAGAGAGGGGTATCAGAGAAGCAGAGATAAGGGGTCACGTGAAGCACGCTGTAGCCCGAGAGAGAATGACGGTCCGCGATAGCCGAGCTCTCTTCCTGCTCCGATCTTTCAGCTGCAGCAGGCGGTTATCGTTCGGCGTGACGATGTCCTTCGACGAATGCATATCGATGTAACGCTTAGCAAGCTAGAAATATATGCTCGAATGCGCAATGATACGTCTCTCGCAATATATTATTATTATTGCTGGCTGTTCTAAGCATATAGAACGCACGTGCAATTAGCATTAATCTCAACGAAAGTAATTGTTAATCTTGGAATAATTAATTTTAAACGATATATAATTATACGTAATATAATGAGAATGATTTGGAGACCTAATAAATCGCGAGTTTAATCAAACTGCCAAAGCGATCTTAAGGATGGATATCGATCGTTTATCCTTCTATGAGACCTGATAACTGATCATCTTCATCTACATCTTTTCATTACACACTGAATGTAAAGAAAGCTACGAATTGACGGCGATGCAGCTTTATATATAATTGTATCCGGTGACAATTGAGTAGTCGTTGATAAATATAATAAATCGAAAATTTATCCAACGAATTCGCGAAAAATCAAATTGTTCAAATTTTTAGATAATACGCTTTTATTTTTCCGGAAAAGTAAAACTTTTTTCAACATCATATTTCATATCAAAGATTCGTGATTTTTGGTACAAATGTATTCATCCGTTATATCCGATTATTTATTTATTACTGCTCTGCGAAAATTTAATGATTATAAAAAATAGATCATTTTTGAAAATCTTAAAATCTTCTCGAGAGATAGAGAAAATTATATATTTTTACAAAATTAATCCTGAAATCTAACTCTGTCCGACACGAATATGTAGCTAATCTGGAATATATTTTTTGCGATAACTTATTTGTCTTTTCACATGAAAGTTGCATATTGATTTCTTTTAATATATAATTTATCCATAATATATTATATATTTTTACATCGTATCACAATTTTTTTTATAAACATTTAGTTGCTTATAAAGCCACATTTGAAGTCACATGTTCTAAAAGTAGGAAAAATGTATTTGCATGATACTTATTATTATTATAATATAATAATATGAATTGCCAGATTTTCTCCTCAATACGTTTAACTAACTTTTGCTTTTCAAAAATAAAAAAATTGCTAGTCATCTTGCAGATCGATAAAAAATTTAAATCAGCAAGTTTTCTTTCGCTTTCTGCCATGTATGTCTGTCTAATTTCTATATATATATATATAATCTTTTAAAATATTATAGTAAATTTAATGACATAAGAGAAATAATTAAAAAAGGATTTTAGCGAGCAAAGAAATTATTAGTTGACATATAAAGTACATTTAGATATTCTCAATAATATATATATATATATATATATATATATATATATATATATATACATATATATATATATAATCACGTTTACAGGAATATAATTACATTTAAGTATTCGAAAAAGATTAAATATATGTTAACAATAAATGATATATGTGTCTATATATATATATATATATATATATATATATATATATATATATATATATATATACACACACACACACACACATATGTATATGTATATGTATAGACACATACACGCGCTTAAAAGTAAGGCTTTCTTATCTCTAAAAGAGTGCGTCCTTAAAATTCTAGATTTTTTTTTATTTATATATATTTTTATTACTTTTACTATATATATATATATATATATATACACACACACACACACACACACACACACACACACACACACACACACACACACACACACACACACACACACACATATATATATATATATATATATATATATATATATACACGTCTTGTACTCCCTTTACATTCTTGTGACAAATGCATAATCTAATCTAGAGTGAATTTCTTTTTTCTTTTCTTTTGATTGATCTTTTCTTTATAAATGTCTCTTTTATAATTCCATATTCACAAGTTATAAACAGTAATATGCATTATTCACAATGACTATACAAAGTTTATTCGACACACTTTGTTGATACATATTTAACAACGGACGTAATCAACTTGCCTTAACGCTCGAGAAATCGAATTCGAAGTCGAGAAAGCGATTATTTTGATCTCTATCAAATTTTCAACCAATAATCTCGATATTATTTGATAGAGTCTTGTACTTTTTTTTTTTTTTTTTTTAATTTTTCAGCCATTGTGTTGTGCTCTTACGTTTTGTAGTTCTCGAATGATTTTAAATTTTAATACTGGAACGCGCGATTTAAATTGATCAAAATGACAATGTTGAAACGACATTATCAAAAACGTGGTATAAATTATCTAACTTAATGTCGAAATATTTTATAGACTTTGTTTCGATTTTCTAATTATATCCAAAAAAAATCAAAGAACGCGAAAATCAAGCTCTCCTTTTCTCTATCAATTTTCCTAATACTTGAATATACGTATATACATATATATACGACAGTCGTACTTCTAATACTCTTGTAATTTTTAACAGTAACAGGAACTGCAACATCTAATGCCCAATCTTTAATCCTTTTCAAAAATCCGATGCCAGTTTTAGCAACAAGCACCTGTTAGAGCCAACATCTTTCCAAGAACGGCATTTCGCGACCATTCAATTTTCCTTTGGAGAAATATTTACTTAAAATGCGAAAACAAAAAAAATGTATGCAATCCTGCATGTACCTTCCAGTCACAAATCCTATAAGGTAAAATGAGTGCGTGCGAAAAATAAATCCTTCCTAATATAGCTAACATTTGACATGATATTTTACACTTCATACTAGACTATATATACTTTGTTTCCATTTTTCTTTTTTTTTTTATAATATTAAATATCTCTCTTGATAATATTTGAGCCTCTTTCAAATAAATATACACTTCAAGATTCCATTATCTGTTTACATCTTTCAAACTGAATTCATCAAATATTTTTAACGTTCAATATTAAATAATTCTTATATAATATTGATTTTCAAACAATCACACTATTTTTTCTAATTTGATTTCTGGTATCAAAATAGATTTGATATCTAGGCAATAACTTTAAAGAAATAAAATAATCAAAAATTTTTAAGTGAATTTACCGTATTCATTGATTCTTTCTATATGTGATGGCGAATGACTTGTGACCAGTTTTTCCGTAAATTGTCGAACAAATATTTATCGCATGATTGTGGCAAGAAAAAATATAAGCTGCCCAAATTTTAGCAATCAAAGAATTGCAATCAAGAAGAAATATATACGTAAATAAAAAATATGTCATTCTTTTAGAACTTATAATATAGTCAGATATATAAAACGTTCCACAATTTAATTTTAATGATGAATTCTCTGATCAAAATGTAGTCGATTTTTTTCTTAACAAAAATGTTCAGAGAAAAATCATCGTTACACATTTCTCGTAAATTTATATACAATATAATTTATCTTTGTAACTTAAGCTTCAAATAAAAATTTTATTAATATAACATATATCTGAAATAAATAATGCGAGTAATAAAGAATGTGAGTTTATTGTCTATTTGATATCTCCCCTAAAGTTTAATTTGCCAAAAATTCCTTTTTCAATTTCTCATAACTTGGAAATTGTCGATGTCTAGACGATATTTTGATTAAAAAAAATCGACTCCAAATTCATCAGAGAATCTATCATTGAAATTAAAGTCAGAGATTGTACATAATTTTTTTAAAAAACGCAATTATCCTCCTAATTTTTCGTTAAAACACATTAAATCTTTGATTAGTGCTAAAAGCGTCTTTATTTTGGTATATCGCACTTCTAATAAGCAATTTCGTTGCAATGCTATAAAAAGGATTTAATGAAAATGCATTTACGATAATAAAATGAAAATGCGAATTCCGAATCGACTGAAAAATTGCAGCTTTTTGCAAGTCATGAAAGCTTGGCGGACATTTGATTCTACGTACTTTTTTTAATTCTTCTATTTTGAAATTTGTTATCCGCAGATTGCAGTAATGCAAAAATGAAAAATGGAGATAATGAAATGACAGAATAATATTGCATTGTTTGCAAAGCTATAGAATAAGTGATATTTTACTAGCAACCTATGATAATTAAACAAAATACATTACATTAACACACGAAATTTATTTGATTCGGTTCTTTCCTATCATTCATGACAGTCGGTGTAGTTTGATTTCATCTTACGTAAGATTTTGCATTAATAATGAATGTGTTTTACGATTATTTCAAAAATAATGAAAATCAGATTTTACATATTTTTCAGATGTCCATTATTTTTATTTTTTTATTTTTTTTCCTTTTTACCACCGCTGTATATAATAACATTTAAATCATTTCCCCTATAATTTTCCCTCTTATATTCCCTATTTTATTCAAGTTTCTGTCTATATAATTAATATTTTTTAGCTGTCTTGCAAGTTTGTATACGTTAGTCTTACTTTTTTTTTACTATTTTCACTACTACCATTCGTACGAGAAAATATATATTTATGATTTTTCGTGAGGCGGAAAGAATTTTCGTTCTCAAGATCCGACTTCATTCATGTGCAGAGTTCCAGCTATGTATTGTATTTGTTGGAAAAAGTCGATTTTAAATGCATCAGCAATTTTTTGCTAGTTAGCTGCCATATTTTACTCATATAATATTTCAGATTTATCCTGCGCATTTTTCTCTAAAAAAAAATCCCTTGCACCAACCAGTGTGTTGCAGCTTTGGTTAATTAATTTCGTTTCCCGCTTTTAAATCAAAACTCGCATAATGTATATTACCAGGAAAATTGTGTTTTCAAACTTATGTCACAAAGCGCGCAGATGTATTATACACTTCTATATTAGCTTAAAAACTAAATGAAAGATTTCATAAATAATGTCTTAAGAGAGGATGAAGGAATAAAACTTGTGTATTTTTAGTTTTGAAGTGTAGAATGCATTGTATATCTCATTGTTGATCCAATCTGAAAATATCTTGAAATCTGCATAAAAATCTGTGCTTCTTAAGAATCTGCAGTTCTCAAGATGTTAACAGCGCGGAAAAAATCGCTCTTGATTCTCCTGTTTTAAATAATAATTCTATAATGTAGACAGAGATACACAGATGTACAAAGGGGGGAAAAAAGATTGAGATTAACCACGCTTAATCACACTAATGTTGTTGCAATCAAACGCATAAAAAAAGACTTCACGCTTGATTTCGCGTTCAAAGACACCGGTAATCGGTCGTAAAAGTCGTATAAAACAGTTTCAAATGCACGTGCAATCGCATGACTACTCGTGTATAAATAATAATATGAGAATCGCCGTCTAGCTACAGCTATCAGTAAGATAAGAAAGGAGTTGTGAGCAGCAGACATATGTATAATTACGAAATATATATTATATATTATATATATTTTTTTATATATTCGCGTATATATATAAAATATATAATATATATTTCGCGCGTGCTTTTTTATATATTCACGCACACGCGTACGCGGAACAAACATACATAGGAGCGCAACGACGGCTTTAGATGATCGAACACTTTTGGTTTCTTGTTCACTCTTCTCCTCTATTTTTACTGCCTCTTTCATCTTCTCCCTTTCTCTTCCGTTTAGCTTTCATTTTTTCTTGCATTCTATCTCTTTCTCGCATGTACACATAGATACATACGCACGCGACATACGTACACCATACTCACTCATACCACACGCGCGCGCGCGCGCGCACGCACACACACACACACACACACACACACAAAATAACATGTCTATCTCACATATATATTATACGCTTTTTCTTTTCACACGTCGTTATCAATTCATCGCGCGTATAAGAATTAAGAAAAATATATATACATAAAAATGTCGTAGAGCCCAGGGGCGATAGTAGAAGTAATGTAGTTTAATAATAGTGATAATAATAATAGCATAGACATAGTAGAAGTAAAAGTATCGATTGCTAAATATAGTCGAATTTCATATAATTTTCACTTCCTTACCCTTGTTTACAGCACAATGTATTCTTTATCCATTCTTTGCATGTTCTCTTACAGCTAATAGCTAAGAGAACAATTTGGGGATACAAAGGAAGGAGGATAGGAGACCACTGCAGAAATTGGGAGTCACAGCGATAAGCTCACAGATGTGTGTGTTGCTAGAAGGACGCGAGTCATTATTTAAACCCAAAAACCTCTCGAAACGGTGTCTTACGGGAAAAGAAACACAGACAAGACATTGTGTTCCAGTGTGTATGGCGCGATCTCTCGATTATTTCTCGTATTTTTTTTTTTCGCCTTTGCTCTTCCTTTGTACACAATATACTACTACATCCTATTTTTACACAATATTAAATTACTTTGCGATCACACTATCATACATAAGAACTTGCAAAAGATATACCCGGTACCGTGAATCGCGAAACGTTCTCGGTTAGAAAAACTTCGTCGCTGTCGTGCTTGGCATCGGCGTCATTGTCACCGTCATCGTCAGCGTCAGCATTAGCGTCGTTATCGTTATCGTGATTATAAGATAGGACGTTGAGAAAAATTACCGAGAACTGAAATGAGGAACGGTAGCGGTCGTCATCTCGCAACGTCTTGTCCTTAGATCGGTGCACATTGGTGACATACTGGTGGTAATAATTAGAATGACAATGATGGTGCTGCTGCTGGTAGTGGTGGCGGTGTTGTTTTTGGTGGTGGTGATGGTGTTGATGATGACGATGATGGTAATAGTTGCGGTCATAGTGGCGGTGATCATTGTAATGAGTGGTAGCAGAGTGGTCCATGGCAGGGGATCACTTGTCGGAACTCGGGCATTCCCCGGGCTGCTTCATTATTGTATAATCCAGTCGGTACTGGGCTGAAATTGAAAGGATTTCGTGTTCTTTTGTGACAATTCGTGAACGATACAAACTTGCACTCAGTACTTATGTGCCATACAAGTGTGCAATCAACTATAAGAAAATAGTTCCCCTCCTCCCATAAAAAACGCTATAAATACTAAACTAATTTATGAATATTTACAGTATCCCAGTATTCCAGATCAATCCTACTTTTTATCAATTTTAAATAATTTTTTTCTTATCTATAATCTCCTTGTAAAATTGTATCATGTAAATTTTTAATTTTGAATATTAGTTATCTTACAGTATATTATACAGTAATTAAGGCTTAAGTTAAAATCTTGTCGAGATAAAGTTCACTGGAATTAGTTTGAAAACAGTAAAGTTTTGTTATACATATGAAAAATTAGAAGTATAGTTTACGAAAAGCCTTTTCTTCACCCTTAACATAATGCATTCAATTGCATTAGGAGGACGTACCTTTCTTCGTGAGGTCCTCCATTGTCTGATCCTTGCAGTCTACCGCGAGGTGATTATTACTACCGCAATTGTAGCAAGAGATCTTCGTTGGTGGGATCACCGCCGCCGTCGCGTACGTCACCACCGACGTAGGCGGCATGTACGACGCTTGCACCGGCGTCGCGGCGGCCGCCGCGTTTGGCGGTGGCGGTGGAGTACTACCGGACGCGGTGGCGGGATGACCCGTGTACGAGTACATGATCTCGCCGTTCGGCTGGTACGGGTAAGCTGGTCGTGCGGATGGACCGTGCAAGAAGTTGGAGTAAATACCGCTGTTACCGGGCCGCAGCGCGGCTGAGAAGGCGTGACCGTGCGGCAGATACGCAAGCTGCGAATGCGTTGGTGGCCCTGGGAAGGATACGCAGTGTGGTAGACTCGGTGGTCCGCCGTTGTTCCCGTTGTTTCCGATCCCGTTCAGCATCCCCTGGCTCTTTTGTCGCATCGTGCGCGGATTCTTCCTGGTGAGTTGTCTGCTCTCCGGTGGCACCGACGACTGCATCGGTTGTTGGGACGTCGATGTCGATGCAATATGCGGGGACGGCGCCGAATGCACTGAATTCATGTGATCTGTGACAGACGGTGCAACATTGTTATTGTCGCTGCCGACCCACGGCGCAGCTGGCGGCGTTTCCGGGGGTGATCTGCTACCGGTGCTGTCGGAACTACTGCTCTGAGAACAGTGCCAACTGTTTTCGGAATCGAGCCGCAGCGCTTGCAGTCGCGCAAGGCAGTTCATGTGCTGAACATTACATCTGAAATGTACGATGCGTCTCAGAATAGGATCATCATTATCACATGTGTGTATCTCCTTCAATGTTAAAATATTTTCTAAATTTTGCATTGAATTTTAATCAAAGTTTGTATATACCTTGAAAACCGATTTTGCATTCCAGCTACTGGTACAGTAAGACAAGTATAACATGATGAATTCGGAGCTGTGTACATCTGTGGCGGAGCAGGATACATTTGTATTGGTGCGGGGTCTATCGACGGCATGGGATAACGCCGTATATTGTGAGTGGTTACGTGATTTTGATAATTATGCATCATCGGATGTTGTTCTTGTTGTAACGGTATCGATTTCCCGCTTGAATTATTACTATCACCCAAGACCTCCATATTTGATACAACCTATATGATAGAATAAATGATATTAGCACTTATAAAACGCTGAACATCATGATAAACGACATTCATTTACAAATTACAAGATTCTATAGTAGTGTGAACTGCATTTACAATTTAAATTTTTTTAAACAATCTTTTTAAAGAAATATTTAAAGCTTGTTTTAAAATAAAACAAGAGAAAATGCATAAAAATTGAAGCTTATATTGCATAATATTTTTAGTTAAAACTTGAAAATTATAATCTCTTTCTCGATTTTAAGAAAAAATAAATTCAAATTAACCGAGAAATTCTTATCCTTCAAGTAGATTACCATATATTACGATATATACTCTATATATAATCTTACTTCATTTTCGACTATCTCGGTAACCGAATGCGTTATATTGCTAGTACTGTCCAGCTTCTTATCCGCTGAAATCTGATTTAAGCCATTGGTTTGACTCTTGACTATACTCCTCAATTGTCCTACCGCGTTCGATGTCAAGCCGATGTCCCTCAAATCTTCGTCGCTCAACCTACTGATCTGTAATCCATACATATGTATAACCTAATTTCAAATTGTATACACGCAAATGTATATAATCTGCGCCAGACATTCTGACGGCAGCAGTACAAAAAAAAAACGTTATTTTACTTACTTCGTCTAAAGAAAAGTTTTGCAAAGTGCTCTTAAAGTTCGGCATCTCCTTGCCTAGAGTCTCCCAAAGAGAATCCCCGGAATTAGATGACCTGAGTCGTGGCGGTGGCGGGGGTTGTTTTGATTGGGTCGCCGAAGCGTTGTCGACAGAGTTGTGTCGACAGAAGGTCGACGTGCTCGTAATAGGCAGAGGAACGGGTCGCGACGACGGGAGTAACGATTGTTGACTAGGAAGACTTCTGCTTGCGCCGAGCGCTGGTAGGGGTGGTAGAGAATTGTTGTTGTTGTTACTGCTATTACTACTGTTGTTACTGTTGCTGCTATTGATAGTGTTTGAGCCGGAGATATTTGTTTGACTGTTCGAGCCGCTCGACGATGTCGTGAGGGTATTCGAGTTGGACTGGATTACTTGCGAGGATGAAGTGCGCGGATTGATGTTATTCCTGCCGCGACCCATTGGCGAATTGCTACGACTAGGAGATCGTGATTGGGATGGCGATGACTGGCGACTGACTAAAGGAGAAGGTGGATAAGCCAGCATGTCGCCGGTATGATACATCAACTGGTTTCCCATCATAACCTGACCCGTCCACGCTGGCAGCATATGGTTCATAGATGGGAAACCGAGATGAACGTATTGGGTAGTACCGCCGGATCCCATAGGCATTTGCTCCGGGCTGGGCAGACATAATCCTGGTGGAGGTATCGTGAGGCCGGGTGGCATTCCAGTGACCATAGCATTCCTCATTGCAATTTCTCCTGTAAGCATTATATCATGTTAATATATATACTGGAGCATTTTTAAATTTAAAAAACGCGCGTAGATTTATAATACAAACAATTCATCTCATTGCATTTCAAGTACAATAGATAAAGAGAACATTATAATACAAATAAGTTTATCTATTATTATATATTTTATATATTATTTATAGGAAATAATATTAAACATAGTAAATTTAAAACTATTATAATTATAGTGGCACTTTTGATTACAAAAGAATTAAATTGTTTATGATTGATTTTCATTATTGCAGTATATATACATGAGAATATATTTTCCAGAAAACATTTTACATAATTGTTTATTTAAAATAATTTATTCGAAAAAATCAGAGATTTTGTAAAGCAATTTTTAAACATCCTTTTAAGGCAAAAAAAATTTTAAATAAAATATAAATAGATCTGTTATAATAATAAAAATATATGCAAACTAAAATTACTAATACATGATATGTTATTGACACATTATTGTAACTAATTCTCCTTAAATTTAAAGTGTTGAGATAATTAAGTAAAGATACATTTCATTGAATGCTTCGTACAAATGCTTTGTTTGATTGACAATTTTGAGTAAAAAAATTTTTGCTCTTTTTGTTCTAATTGATTGGTTAAACATTAGTGCATCCTAAAGTTGAATAAAAAATGCAAAAGTAAAATCAATCAAATTTTATTCTCAAAAAAATGGAGATCTTGGTTGAACCTAAATTGCTTCTTACTACATGGTAGGTTTTACCGCGTCCTATATGCAAGAATCCTAATTATATTTTGTCAAATGTTTTTCTTCCAAACATTAAATTTAATGAACATTTAAAATATGTGAGACATAGCGTACCATGATAAGACTGCATCGGCGGTGGCGGCATTAAACAGCTATTCGGGATTTCAGGCTCCATTAGCCTCTCATTCGTGCTCATGCACGGCGTACAACCCTGTATAAATTTAAATCATGTATTATGTTTGTGCACAAAAAATATGTAGTACACATTTATATAAAACCAACAGTTTTTACAATTTTTTTCTAAAAATATTACGAAATCATATATATATATATATTATATGTATATTACTATTAAATAAGTTAATGATATAAAAATTTTACGATTACAATATATATATAAAAAAATATATTCTTTATGTTACACTTGACAATAACTGTAAATCGATGTATATTAGATAATTTTACAAAATTTCTATCATTATTTTTCCCGGAAAATAATGATTTCAAAAATACGGAACACAAGGCAGTGAATGAAAGAAAAAAGATGTCAATTTTCATAAATGTTGGCCATTGTCTTTTTTCGTTAAGAAAGAAAAAAAAGGAAAGATAGAATATCATACATTACTTGTGTCGATTTATAAGAAGAGTTTATCTTTGAGAAATTCAGACGAGCTTCTTCCTCCTGAAGTTTGAGGAATATATTGCCGAAGACGCTCTTCTGCTCGTACGTGAAGGCCGGATGATTCAGTGCCATCGTATACAGCAGCAACAACTCTTCCAGTGGTTGATCATCCGCATTAAAGGTGGTTCCATTTATCAGACTGATAACTTCCTGATGATCGAGATTCGACAGATTCTTATACAGGATCACCGCACAGGCATAATTGCAGGAGTGCAATAGCGCCATGTAAAGAGCCAGTTTTCTTCGCGTGCGTTTATCCGTCACGCTGGAGGTCGTCAGTTCGGCCACGTCGGAGGCGTTGTTCGCATGGTGCTCCGTATCGCGCAGGTCATTATAATCCCGCTTGCCGATCTCCTCGATGCATGTGCCAAGGTATCGTACTTCGAACGGCAAGCACATGTTTAGCAATGTGCACATCACATCGATACGTTTATAACTAAACAGATAAAAGTGATAGATTAGTACAATAATACGGAACACAATATCGCGTCGACATCATCAACAATCTTTATGCTCCTATTTAAAAGTGGCAGCTCTAAATGTTATCATTTTAATTGCCTCTTTCAATTCTACTTCTGTCTCTCCTTTGAATAAACTCTTTGTCGTGTACATTTTTGGAGAGCTGCAAACAGACAATTGAATTATCAATTTGCATTATCATTCATCAAACATATATACATTTGCCATGATTATATATAATAATTTTAACTTTAGCATTAGAAGTTAAACATTAATAATTAATTCAATGGCCTTAGTATTTTTTTTAAACTAAGAAAAATATTATAAAACTTTAATAATATAAGGGGACATTATGGAACCTTTGAATTTGGAAACTTTATAATATTTGCAATTTTTATGAGAGAATTTTTGTCATTTGAAATATTTTTTGTATATTACTTTCACATTTATTTTGTTAGGATTTGACCTTTTTGCTTCTCTTTAGTTTACTTCAGACTATTCTAAAAAAATAAAAATAGAAGCATGTTGTATCTAAAGATATTTAAATCTGTTTCCAAATATATATACACAACAACCCCTCTTTCAAAATCTAAAGTGTTTGTAGAGATCAGAAAGAGAGAGTACAATTTTGTAAATATATATTAAATAATGGCTAAAATTATAAAGAATCTCAAAATATTTGATTTTTTTATGCAGATTTTTTAAAGGCCATAGAAGAGATATGTAAAAAAAAAAAAAAATGTTAAAGGAAATAAAATAATTTTTTCCAGATAAAATTGACATATAACTGGAACATTTGTTTATACAAGTTGCAAACAAATAGTGATTAAAATAATATGATCAAATTAGTAATTTTAAACTTTTTACTATTATTAAAAGGATGATTATCATACAAAATACATGTTTCCAATAGTCTCCCCTATTTGTAATAATTTAATTTTGTGTTACTTAAAAAATGAAGAGTCCTATATATATTTTATTTAGTATTTATATATGTTCTAATTTATACCTATATATATGGCTGTCTTATGCAATCATTGATAGTTGAAATATCATGCACTAATGCACTCAAAATTATATATATATCATTATTCGTATAAGAATTAAAATAATGTATTATTTAAAATTTAGATATTTACATATTCATGGAGGGAAAAGTTTCGTAAATAAAAAAAAAAGAGTAATTAAATGTGTGTGTATGTGCAGCAATCAAATTGCATTTTGTCAAAGCAGAAAAGCGCTGGAATTGAAAGACTCTTGTGATATAGCTTAGCCATCTTATTTTAATCTTATCAAGAATATTTTTTTTATTTTTTAGATTTATTACTTAACAATTTTGATAAGTCCAAATATATATATATATATATATATATATATATATATATATATATATATGTATATATATATACAAATAAGTGTGATAATGATATCCAATATAAAGATATATATTTCTTTATTGTCTTAAAATGTCTTTCTTATTTTTTTTTATCTTTATAGTAAAATTGTTAATGCATAAGTATTGACTTGTAGTATAATGACAAATATCACATTATATTGCATTTTATACATTACACATGATATTATACATATATATATATATATATATATATATATGTATACACACATACGATGATGTCTAGTATAAAAATTATATTGACAAGAAATTACATATCCTTGTTAAAGAAAAATTGTTCAAAGAACAATCTAGAGAGTGTAGAATAAGTTCAGAATTGCATGAAGTCAATAAAAAGAGAATGAAAAATATAACTTTGCATGACCAAAAGAGTCGCTTCGTACAAAAAACGTAGAATTTACGAGACGACAAGGACACAAGTGCGTCTAATGTCTAATTAATCAATCGCATCGAGGAACATTAGTTGGCTATATCATTCTCCATGATACCAAAGATCATTATCTGAAGACTTGTAATGATGCACGAGACAAAATGCAAATGTATATATATATATATATATATATATATATATATATCTGGTGTAGTTGGGCCAGAGTTAGATCGTCCTTTAGTATACTAGAAAACAGATACTACAGGATACGACGGCGTGGAGGTCTTCGATAGCGCATATCGCGGATCGTGTGACGGCGACGACGCGTCGACGGTTACGCAAAAATTACTCCTGAAATATCTCGAAGAGGAAGGAATCGTGTCGTCGCGTCGCGTCACATCGCGTCGCGCGTCGCGTGTCGCGTCGCGCCGCGCCGCGCCGCGACGCTTCCTCCCCGATGCACACATTACCTGGACAGATTCCCAAACCATGATACCACGTTCTCCTTACACACCATTGCCAGACAACATTGATACCAATTGGGTGGGAGGAAAGTGTGGAGCGACGGAGCGGACGGTCAGCGGGCGGCCTCTTCTCTCTCTCTCTCTCTCTCTCGTTTTTTTTCTTCTCTCTCTCTCTTTCTTTTTCTCTGTCTATCTATCCCGCTCTCTCTCTCTCTCTCTCTCTTTTCTGTCGCTCTCGTTCTCGCTGGCAGCGCGTAATCGGATTGACAATCGGATCCTTGGCGAGCGAGAACTGTTTCACAAGCGTGCGATGACGCTCGTGGGTGTACGACGGTGAATCACGGCTGGTCTCGACGAGGTTGCAGTAGTGGCGGTGGCGATGGCACGTCGCAACGCCGTAAAGTGTCCACAATCGCAGCAACGGATACGTTGGGAGATGCGCGTGTGACGTTGGACCCGACACTACCGCGGGACACCGTGAGAGAAACGACGACCGGGCCCGGAGAAGGTCGACGAGAGCGGCGCGATCGCTAGGAGACGACGAACGAGACCACCTCTCGCGTCGACGAAGGAACGCGTCAACGGCCGCGCGCTCTCTCCCGGATTCTTCCCCGCTTTGTACGTAGCTTCCCCCGCGTATACCCTCGGCGAAGAGCGAATAAACACGTCTCTTCTCTCGCACGATATGGGATATAATATATTCGCCGCCAAGCACTCTCGCTACTCGCTACGATAACTCGCGAATTCGCTCTCTGTCTCTCCGTCACGTACCCTCTTCTCCTCTTCTCTCTTTCTCTCTCGCGTACGAAATGCTACCACGAATGTGTCGGGCAATCGAGTCGCGAGACCGTTCGTACGCTTCGCGTCCGAAAAGACATCGGAAACCGGACGACGTTCTCGCGTCACGATGACGAATGGCGAGAGCCTAGTAAGTTACTAGAAATGTGTCATATATCGATTGGACGTATCCTATCTAGATATCGCGCGCATTGTGACTGTTGATGCATCTGTCGACTTTGACAGTTTATAAGAAAACTTGGGTGATCCCGGGTCCCGCGAAAGAAACTGCTAGAAATTAAAATAGGATAAGACAGTTCATGTATAAGTCACATTAATAAACTAATTCTTATAAAGATTAATATTACTTCCTTAGCGTAATAATTCGCATATTAGGCGTCTATAAGAGAAATGAGATAACCGATTGTTTTGAGGAAGATTTTGTTCTGAGGAAAATATTTTCCTTTATATGTACGAATACCCTTTTAAAGCAGCGATCTACGAATTTATCTAAAAAAAAAAAAAAATTATGGTAAGTTTTTATACTAAGGAAATAAATTATTACAATCTTAGATATATGAAGCTATAACATTACAAAAAAATCTGCTTTATCAATTTGCATTTTGGGTATGTACTATAAGAAGGATATGAGAATAATTCAGGGAGTTTCATCGCTTCGAATTGTGCATTATCCTATATTCTTTGCATGTTTATTCATGAACATTGTATTATCAAGAGTCCCCATACTGGTCACTTCTAGATTCCTTAGTATAATTATCATTTTCCTTCTTGTGCTTTTCTGCTACTCTCTCTATTCACATTTCTTATGCAATCACATGAACATCTTAAAATTTGTAAGTGAATGAAAAAATAGAAAATATTATAGACAATAATAGATCAAACAGTTTCTATATCCATATTTTGATGACAAAGAGAGAAAGAGTACACATAATTACACTTTCGTTTTCATTCACGTATGTGCAATGGCATTCTCAGAATAATCAGTTTACATAATTGAATACTTATAGCTATTTTCTTTCTTTAGAGAGAGATACAAAAAGACTATATATATATATATATATACATATATATCTTCTATATCTTTCTACATCTTGTTCAAATCTTTTCACTCAATCTATTCTTATTATATTATCTATGGAAAATACTATGCTCTGAATGCATATCTTTTTTTTTTTTTTCTTCCCTCTTTAACATGGTGGCAAATGTGAGTAGTGGAAAAACATAGCAGAAAGGGAAATTAGAGAACCATTAGAGAATCAAAAAGTAATTAATACAGAGCTTCTTCTGATTATATTTATATATATGTATATGCGCGTATATCGTTAATACAAAGTTAATTAGTGTAAAGCTTCAGTATTTGATCTGGCTACATCGGAGACAGTCTGATTATCGTCTATCTGTTCCGCTATTACATTAAACTGTTCGCCGTTAACATACTGTCCTTCTTGGTACTGCGAAGGACTATAATCACTATATTGATTATGTTCTTGCTCCATCATGTAAGCGTCCATATTTGGATCGTTCGTATATTCCTCATTATTGTGACCCACTTCTTTCTGCTGCTGATATATCTGCTGATCCATAGTTTCCATTGCATTCGGCGCAAAGTTGTTTTCCGTAATACATCTCTGATCGCCCGATGAGTCGTATAAATCGTTCGTCGGTTGATCGTTTCCATTTGGCGCGTTCGCTTCTATTTGTTGACCGCTCGCGGTATCGTATTCCTGATGAA
Organism: Polyergus mexicanus; assembly: GCF_030449975.1. Lineage (NCBI taxonomy): Eukaryota > Metazoa > Arthropoda > Insecta > Hymenoptera > Formicidae > Polyergus > Polyergus mexicanus. Next base: position 4,845,356 of record NW_027223324.1, read on the forward strand.
TCGTTCGAGCACCGACTGGTAATTCCTTTGCATGCGCCGGCGCTACTGAATCCATTGTAGTGTTATAATGAAAAATTCCAATATCATCGTTAGTTTCCATAAGAGTTCCTCCTAGAAAATAATTATCTTATTCAATGTGTTCATGTGTCTCGATTATATACAAAATATGCGAATTATAAATAAAAATCACTACCTTCATGACTTGCAAGACTGCCTTGTATCTTATTTGACAAGTGTTCTATGTTGTTTTGTAAATCGGCCATTTCTTCCCTGAGATAAACGTGTAAATGAATTAACGGAAAGAGAAAGAGATGAGATATGGGATTAAAAATATTACGTTTAATTATTAGCGAAAAATGAAAGTCACATCGAGCATAGTATATAATTCTCATTTCGTTCTAGGATACACGTCGCTATTACTGTGCTGATAGAGTCGTTTTGGAAGTGTCTGACTTCTTTTTCGGAATTACTTTTACTTTTAGATCAACCTTAACGGTACGTTTCTTGCTCGAAGGCGAAGCGGTTTGCCCAACTGTTGTCACGTCTCTCTTAACGATTCCCTCTGTCAACACAGAATAGCCCTAGATATATATCGTGAGAAGTAGTGCATTCTTATTAATTATAATTAGCATATATAGTATTTACACGCGTTCGCGTAAAAATGAGCGTCATAGGCTACAGGTCAACATGTGCTTTTTTATAGGGAGAATCGATTTAATTAATCGCGAAACCATATAAATTAGATAAATGTTTGACGATTGAAACTGAAGTGAATTATATATCTTTGAGTTCCGCAAGTCGAACTGAGAATATACTTGTGTTTAAGATTGTTAGCTTCCAAACGCTGTGTGAGAGATTGGCATTCGGCAGTCAGTCTCGAGACGAGCGTGGCTTGACTATTCAGAGCCTCTTCTAGGCCCGCCACTGTGGCAGCTGCGAAATTTACGTTGCCTGATCAGCCTGTTGCGATGTTAATCGACTAATCTCAATCTCCGCCTATGCTAGGCATAGTGTCAGCATGCCGATTTCTCACACACATAGAGAGATATCATTCTTAAGTCAAAATCATGTCAACACACGGTAACACCCTTCACGGACAATATACCTAACATAGGCATATCTAGGGCGATATCTTACCATGCTTAGTTCCCATGTCCATTATCATTGAAGTCAATTCCTTTTCGTTTTCCAATCTAGGCATAATCTTTTTATGATCATCTTCGGCACGTACAATCTTATTCATACTGATCTAAAAATGTATACAAGAAATTTATTTTAAAATATCACATTTTGTTGAAACTTTTTATAATCAATAATCTTTTAATTTTTTTGTTATTACCAATAACGGAGATATTATAATTTAATCGAAAAATGGCACATGTTCACCTCTTTCTCCAAAGACGCTATTTGCTCCATCAGTCTTAGATTTTCTCGTCTGCAATGTACCAGATCGGCATCCGCTCTTTCCAGACGCTGCTTGTACGAATTTATCTCTGCCTGCAATCTACTCTGCTCTTGACGAGCTTGTCTTTCGTTTCGCTCAGTTGTCAATTTGCTGGTTAAAATTTCCTGTTCCGCCGCATCTTTCTCGCTTAATGCCTGATTAAGATCGCTCTGCAAGGTAGCTAAACAAAATAAAAATATGTTTTTTATATATGTAATATTGCGCAAATAATTAGATCTTACATATGTAAATATACAAGATGCTTTCAACATTTATTTATAAATTATCGTTATGAAAAATTGCGTAAGCTTACATATCTTATTTTGCAACTCTTTTTTCAGATTATCGATAGTTGTTTGTTTCTGAGATAATTCTCGTTTCAACTCATTAATCTCCCGTCGTAGTTTCTCGGATTCCAATTGCGACTTATTAGCTGTTTCCCAATGGGACGCGATATCGGCAGTGAATTGCTCGATTTGCTGATTATATCGACGCTCTATATGTTGCCTTTCCTCGGTTATACGTCTATTCGTTTCTTGGGCGGCCTCCCGTAACTTCTCGTGTTGCCTTTCCAGCTCGTCCTTCAGTCTCCGAATCTCCATTTCACTCTGACTCCTCTCGAACTCAATCTGTTGCCTCTCGTCCACAGATCGTTTCGCTTTTTGCATCGCCTCAGTCTCTTTGTCTTTCGCGGCCGACAACAATTTCTGCAGTTCCTCCAGCTTCATCTCTGCCTCGTATTTTGCGCGTAGAGTCTTGTCCAATTCAATTTTTAACTCAATGCTGCCCTCATTTGAGTTAGTTTCGGACAAACGTTTCAAGTTTGTTTGATTCTCTTCCTGTGCCTTCCGCAATTCCAGTTTTGCCTGCATCAACTGCGCCTCCAATTCGCTGATTCTCGATTCAAACATTATACTGGGTCCTTCCAAAAATTTTTCTCGTTTGCTTTCAAAGTTATCGACATGATGATCGCTCGTGTCTTGCTTGTGATACTCTTGATCCGTCTGATCGGTACAGTGATCCTTGTGATTCTGCAGAGTGCACTTGGACAACGCAGTTTGATTCCTATTATGCAATGTTTCGTTTTCGGCTACAACCTACAAAAAGTCATCAATCAAGTTTTATCGCAATTATTTCTCTATTCTTAAATTGCATTGTGAATCAGAAGTTATCTACCTCGCGAACTTTGCTCAGCAAATTGATCAGTTCGTCTCTGCAATATTGAGATTCTCGTTCCAGTTGCTCGATATAGTCTTCTTGCCGTTCGATAAATGACGTTAACTCTGGCGGAATAGATTGGAGATCGGCTTTTGACAACGCTATATTACTATACGCTTTCGATGACTGAATAGTTTTCGAAAGAGGAGGAAAAGTATTTGAAACCGCATTTCCACGCAGATTCTTTCTCGGAAAACTATCGCTGATCATGCTCTGATCATCCGTGTCTTCTCCGGACTCACTAATTCGCGGATTACTGCTTTTGTATATGCTCCGAACTTGCGGCTTCCTATAGAAAAATTATGCGTGTTATCCCTTTATCATATATGTATATCTTATTGTTTATATATATATAGGATATAATTACAAATTTTATATATGGACGCGTAAAAAAATTGTAACGTAATTTTTAGAGATTTCTGGGAAATACATGATATATTAAATAACGATACGTATAGATAAGATTATTCACACATTAAATAATAATTACTCTAATTAAATAATCAGTACAATCAAATTTAAATATGAGATCTTCCTTAAATTTATAAAGCACACATTTTTAAATATTTACATAAATAATATAATATAAATGTTATTTGGTTGATTATTATAATCTGATTTGTAAATTTTATTTCGTATGAAGATTTATACATAAACCTATTTTATCTTCTGGTTTAATTTTATTTGTGACATTGATTATGTGTAATTATTTAACCGTTTGTTGGCTTTATTGTTTTCTTCGTCAACTCACATTCCAGATATTCCTGTTGGCGCATAAGATTCAGCCAACAGATACTTCAGTTTCAAGATAGCTTCCCTATATGCAAATTCCATATAATCGGCCGGTTTCCTCTTGTTTAGATCCATCTTTGTAACTCCATTTGTTTTTCTAGAATATAATCGTTTCTAACGCTCAATCAAATATAAAGATCTCTTCGAACAAAATAAATTTCAAATAAAAATAATAAATTGGCAGTCAGGCTTTTAAACCGAAATAATATTTCAGTTCAATTTAAAAAAATGTCTAATAAATATCTCCAATTCGGTCTCGATTTCTTAGAAATTCAATGAAGAATATCTCAGTACCATTTAAAATTTAAATTATGATTTTTTCGATCACGGTCTTTTTAAAACTATTTTTTCCTAATTTTTTATTTCGCTCTATTATGTATGTAAGTTTTTCCATTCGTAAATATATTCTTATTCTTCTTATATACGTATACAAAATTATAATCGTTACATGATTTACAAATTTGCTCGTTTTTTTATTTATTAAAAAATAAAGAAAAATACTACACATGTGCACATAAAGAGACGTTCTTTGATTAATAAATAAGAATAAAAATAAATGAATAAATTCCAATTTCACCTATTCTTTAATCGCTTCATCCGTGCGACGCACGCCGGATCCGCGTAGTTGCTTATGTCAGGTGACGTTTTCAACCTGGTGATAAACCTCGGAAAGAATTTCGGGCGCGTTGTATCCGCGTTGCCAAGGGTCGCGATACTCGTCAAACTGCCGGCTGCGAAGGGATGATATTCACGGCGACCGTAAGCAGTGTTCGCTGCCAGCATTCTGAGCGCGTTCTACCTCGGTGAGGCACTTCCGGCTCCTCACTTGAAGAACGCTCGCCAATCGATGATACGCTCCTCCCGGTCGGGAGAAGAAAATCGAATCTCGTGCTTCAACATTGTATGTAGTAATTGGAAGAGCCTGGCGGTGGCTCGCGTGCGATGGTACCGTCCGACCTTTGGGAGAGGGGCAAGGTGATACCGTACCGTACCACCACCGATACGTATATTCCGTGACTTGTATTATTAGTCAATAGCCAGCATGCCTTTGACGATAAAGCATACCTACGGTAGACAAGAAAAGCGAACGCCGGCGCTATCGCCTCCTGACATTTTTCAAGTCTTATTGCAGGATTCCTATGGAAACAGAATGATCAAACAGTGCGCAATGACCGCAACGACCACGATGATGAAAATGTGCGCAAACCAAGCTTTCATTTAGACACTACATTTAAAATAGAACGATCTTCAGCTGAAAAATTAAAAAATTTATTTGAACATTTACTAAAGATTGCTACCTATCAGATATCGCAATTTTAAAATTTCTTTTTTTTCTTTCTAAGTAAAAATAAGGCGATCTTTTTTACAAGTGAACGAAAAATGAGATTGGTGTGCAAAAAATATACATATATATAAACATATTTATTAAAAAAAAAAATACAGACATAGTAAAGAAAAATACTGCGATAAATTTATCTGCAATAAATATCCAATCCAGGATCTATCTGTAATAGTATCTAATCCAAAATCTTGATTTTAACCTGCCAAAGAAATTGTACGTGATGATAATATCCGTGCAGCCGTTCTTCTGGCTAAAACAATCGAGGCACTTCTGTTGCAGATTTATTTAAACGAGGAGTTGATGTCTTTTCATTCTCAACTTCAGCATCACTGTCTTTTCGTTCTCTGAGCTTTACGACTGCCCGGCCCAGACCGCAAAAAGGTCTAAATTCCAATGCTTTTAAGACCTCTAGCGACCTATCCCCAAAATACACAATAAAGGGACTCTTGACGTCCCTGTTTTCGCTGCCAAAGATGATCCAATCATTGGTGACTAGGCCCTCATTCTGATTTTCAAGTAAGAATAAAACGTCCTTAATAGTAATCTCAGAATCGTTCACGTGCACTGTAGCAAGGTGACCCTTAGAAAGCTCGTCAATATCCAATATGCGCAATTGAACTCCATCGTCTAGAATCAATTCTGGTGTTAGATTACTTAGCCATTCGCCAGTCTCTTTGTTGGCGCAATTAAAAAAGATTGCGCCGTTCCATTCGGTGTTACTGTAAAAACGGGGAAATCCTGCGTCTTTGGACATGCTGAGGACACGCTTCATCACCAATCTTCTCACAGCAGATACCTCGTTATTGGTTAATTTTCTTTCGGGATGTTTTATGATTATGAAGAAATTATATGTAGTTTGAGCATTTGAGTTTGGGGCTTCCTGATCATTGTCCTCACATCCTTTGCACAAGTAATCCATACACAAGTTGAGTATGTTATCATCCAGTCTAGAGCATTTAGACACTTTGGACGGATCAACCTCGGATGTAATTTGAACATTTGAGTTTGAGGTTTCCTGGTCGTTGTCCTCACATCCTTTGCGTAAGTGATCCGTAGACAAATTGAGTATGTTATCGTCCAGTCTAGAGCATTTAGATATTCTGAACGGACCAACCTCGTATGTAACTTGAGCATTTGAGCTTGAAGCTTTTTGATCATTGATCTCAGATTCTTTGCACAAGTACTCCATAGAACTGAGCGAGTTATCGTTCATTCTAGGGCGTTTGTTGAACGGGCTAGCCTCTTCAATCTCGTCTCTCTTTTTATCTTCGCCAGTCAAATTTGAAGCAATAGATTGGTTTTTCCTCTCCATCCTCTCCTTCTCGAGCTGTTTTTTAAATCTGCGTCGGGCAGCTCCATTATACTTGCGAATTTTCTTATCTCTCTGGGGATGATCCTTAACCGCCTCTATTCTCAGGTTGTTTTGCGATTGTTTTTCTTCCGGTTCGCCGACCAAAGTAGTCGCGCCCTGGGGGAGTGTGTTATTGAGTTTATCATTATTTCCATAGTATTCCATCTTAATCCCACGAGTACCGCGGTCGTGCGGTATCACCCGGATAGAGCCGCGAATATCCGGGGCTTGGCTAATACTCCTGAAGGTCACCTGGTATCCAGGAGGCACCGTTCGCGACGCAACTTCCCTTGCGCCACGCAGCCCTCGGCACGGTTGCTAACGCCTTGGCTTGGGGGGTTCCTCTTGGTTAATCGTATCCCAAAGTTCATCTCTGAGCAGATGAATCTTTGGATGCAACTGTAAGCCCCTCCACCACGCCAAGGTGGAAACCCGTTCGGAGGGGAGAAAACTGGCAGCAGATTCGAGCAGAAATTGCAATAGCATGAATTACGCATTCATATTTAACATCGCGTTAAGCTCGTGACTTTTCTGATTAGCTTGCAGTAAGACGATAAAAATTGATCGCGAAATCAATCAAACGTAAATTCTGTTCAGTTTTCGCTATGTCAGAATGTGTCTTAAGTCTCACTTCTCTCTTACATCTTTCTTACTAAATTGTGCTATAGTTTTGCAAGATAACAATATTAAATTGTGCATTAAATTTGATAGCTCTTCTGTAGATAAATTTAGTTAATAAAGGCTTTACAAGATTTCTTTTCGACAAATTTAGCTATAGATCTAGAACACTATGGCTTATTATATATTTCATTTGTTTTATCATTTTTGAGTCGTACAATACTGACTTATTTTCATAGTAAAATTAAAATATCTTGATACAAGATGAAATTAAAGATATACAAGAGACGAAAGAGAAATGAGAAAGAGATAATTTCAGATTAAAATAATTAATGAGATAATAACATTTGAGATTATTTCTGCATGCTTTTATGTTTACATAATGAAATGCAATATATATGCAATATACGTAAATAACGAGTGTATGTATTTTTTAAATGGAATATGTGTGCATAGATGACAATTGCGTTAAAATTGTGAAACTAATACTAATGTTATCCATATTATGATTCTTCACATGAAATATAATATACTTAAATTAAAAATTTAAAATATTTAATTCAAAAAGTTGTCTACATTAATCTCGCATTACATTAAATGCATTAAAATAGAACGAAAAAAATTAATATTACAATAATATTATTAATATATATAAGATTGTATTAATATCAACGATAATATCAATCGTAGATCTCAAATAAAAAAGATAATAATCAGCTCTCAATACATATCACATATCATAACGCACGCATAGCATATATATTGCTTATTTTCTTCTTTTCTTAAAATAAATATAAATATATCTTTGTATCTTACATATTTTGTGCTAAAATATTTTCGAACTATATATCGGCGTAGATTATATATTAGTTTGCGGCTGTTAGTCCGAGTTTCCGTCGATCGGATATGGAGTCTCTATGAAACCCTCGTCCTCATCATTGCGTAAAGTATCGAAGACTAAAATAATTTTTCATATTTACATGACGAAATATTGAAATTTTTTTAATTTTCATTATTATATGATGCACGAGTATGCGCATCTTAAACGTACCTGTAACACGTGAGAACGGTTTAATATATAGAATCATCAGCATAGCGGAAGCCGCGGACACACCGCAAACGTATGTAAGAATATTTCTATAGTAATAACTGGCATAACCGGACGACAAGTGTCTGAAAAACAAGTGTAAGTGATACTTCTTTCAACTTGTGATTCCTTGGATGATAAAATGGAGAGAGAAAAAAATTTAAGGAATATATTCTCGAATATTAAACATTCTTACTTACTTCACCAAGTACTGAATGAGCATAACCACTAGACCATTACTCATCTTATCTGTAAAACTCATAATTCCGTAGGCGAAAGCACCGCTCTCGGTATTTCTCCCTATCAGATCCGAAGTAATACCGAGACTGGTCACCAACATTATTGCACCAGCAGAACCTGGAACACGTGACGAAAAATTAAATTAGCAAGTTATTTTTAAATTTCTTAAGCTTGTGAGACTTAATGTCGCATTATGTATATATCAAGTTTGTGCTTTATTTACCTAACAATACAGCAACAGCATAGATCTGATATTTGGTGTATGTATCATCATTGCCGAATTGTATCCATATGCAAGCGCATATCGCGAGCAAAGCGCCAATAGAATACGCAATTTTTCGACCCCATTTCGTGTTAAGTCTCTCTATGATTAAGGATGTCAAGAAACTACTCAGATACATTGTCAATGGTATATAAGCCAGAGAAGTGGCAGGCATATTCAGTGACTCGTGTAAGTACAAAGGCATATAAATCTGGCACAAATTGATGAATAGTCGTGTAAGCATATAGACAAAAGCTATTTGATACAATCTGAAGTCACGCAATAGCACTAATGCTGTCCTACCATTTCTATGTAAAAAACTACCTAAAAATTTCAACATTGTTATAAGATCTTGAAAATTTCCAACAACTATCAAATATATGTCACAAAATTAAAACATTCAGTTAATTGCATTCCATTACCATTAGCATCGCCATTAGCACTTTCTTTAACAACAATGTGAAATACAATGGATGCTATAAGTCCAACTACTAGCCCAATTAGAATAACTTTTTGAAATTTATAAATGTCACCAGGTCCAATCTGAGAATTATACTCATCGCTCGTTACATGTAGCACACCCCACATAATGCAGTAAACGAGAACATTGGAGAAAACAGTAAACGTGAATCTATGCAAGATTACGACAGAAATAAAGGATTTATTTATATACACATATTTAAAATTTCTTTAACGACTGATTATTCTACATAATCTATTTCCTTAATGATTCTTTTGCAATTACCTTATAGCTATGAGTTCAGTCCTCTCATGTTCAGAAGGCGTTAGCTCTGGGACTAAAGCTAAATGCGATATCTGTACCGCTGCCCAACCAAATTGAAAGATCACGACAAAAGCAGCGTAATAAACTAACTGTGCATATTGATGTGCGTATTCACAGCCGATGCATTGCGAAAATATAAACGGAAATCCTAGTAGTACACAGATAGTGCCTGCAAATCAAACTGACTCTTATAATATTGCAAAGCAAAAGCATGGCATAATAATAAGGTTGCGAATTATACCTATCAAGTGCCAAGTTTTCCTTCTGCCATATCGGCACAACCAAAAGTTATCGTTCCTGTCAGATTGATAGCCGACAAACGGAGTGACCAGAGCATCTGCTACTTGACCGATGAGTAATACGGCGCCGGCCAAAGTCGGATCGAATCCAAGAACCAGATGAAAGAATACTAGCAGATAGGTGAACCACATGGAAGCGCAAATGTCGTTTAGTACATGACCCGTGCCGTAGGCTAATTTCAAGTAAAGGGGAAGTTTTCTTATTATCTCCGTATAATCATCCGTCGAGTTGCTCGTACCAGGCTCCATTGTGACAGATAGTTATTCGGCATAAATAGCCCTGGCTTCTCTGTAATAAAAAATAATTTACGTTATTCTTATAAAGGAACAACGATATGACTCACAAAACGATATGATTCAAATATAAACGCCGCATCATTTAGGGAAAAGAGAGAACGTGATAAAAAATGTAAGCTTGTTACTTCGTTATTCTGATAAATGTGTAATTTGACCAGTTTCACTTAATTAAATTTTGATAAAAATATATTCGTTCGATATATATCAAAATTAAAGAGCATTCAAGATCAAGAGTTTTAACCTATCAATCTATCAACCGTTCCCTTACAAAACGTGCCGTATTGTGTATATTGGTGATCTCATTCTTGTGTCATCTAGACTATCACGTGACACCTATTTTGACATATGCTTTTTATCGCCGTCGATAAGAGCGATAGTATAATCAAAGATGCACGAAAAAAAAAGGCCTTTCTTTTTTCTACTCTACTGAAAATGAAACAAGTATCCTTTTTTTTTAAAGAGTAAAGAAAATGGGAGAAACAGAACATAAGAGCAGACCTTTCTGTAAACAAATGTTTCCAATGATATATATTATGTATGTGTGTATATATATATATATATCTTTTTTTTGGGGGGGAAAACAAAAAATTGTAAGCAACATTGCACTGTGTATAGATTGTACAGTTGAAAGATTACAGGGAAACATTATTCGTTGAACAATTTATTAAATATATTATTATATTAATAATGTATGTAACATAAAGTAGAATTAAAATTTAATAACTGAAATATATTATCTCTATGATAAATAAAACAAATTATGAAACTTCTACGAATTGCATAATTTGTCTATTCCATATTTCAGTTATATGATATTGTATACCGATACCTGTGGAAATGTCGCTAATATACATATGTGATAAATTGTATCTCCTTATTGTTCTTGTAGAAACATTCGAGCATTTTGCCACAGGTAAATATCGCGTTTGGATTACACAACTCAATTATATAGCTGTACAGTATAATGACAATCTAATGCAGCTATAATTAAATTGATGTATACTTGTTTCACAGCTGTACAGAATTACAAATTGGACGCTCTGCGACAACCTTGAACATCCACTGGGTATTCGCTTATACACTAAGGGATGATCTGGAATTGAGGTAGAACTGATGGCCCGAGAAGAGGAAGGTGAGGACATAAATACACGCGGCGATCCAGCAGTTGTACGCGTTCTGCGTGTAACCGCGATCCACCACGTCGTAAAAGTTTTCCAGCGAGGTGAAGTTCGTATCTTCTCCCAGAGGGAGATCCTCCACCAGTGCTACGCTCCGGACATAGAAGAATACACCCATGAGAAGCTAAGGACGAGAAGAAAGAGATTAACTTGGATGTTTGGAGAGATCTTTCTCGTGCAAGGGAAGAAAACGATTATAATATATCTCTTACCAGTTGAAATATGCCCCAAACGGACAGTATTAGACCGCACAGAGCGTACTTGGGTCCGCAGATCTTCATCCTCACCGATAAGATCGTCCAAGCAGAATAATCGAATTCGATCTAATAGCGACGCATCTACTTCTCACGCCAACGCTCGAAAATTCGTCGAATACACGTTCTTTGATGCTTGTCAAACGAACTCGTCCGATCGTCCGTAACGATCCGTCACAGCGACGAGGGTTTGTAATCATGTGACGTTCGAGCGGTAACGATATTGATAGCAGTATCGATAGATCGTCTCTCATAACCATAGATGAAATAAAAATACACAGACTCGCATGTTTGGTCGCGTTCGAAAATCTACTTGTCAAACGATTGGCCAATCGGAACAAAAGGGGCAAAAGATTCCTCTTCTGATTGGTCAATAAAAAGCTACTTCGTTTGACAAGTAGATTTTTGAACGCAACTCAGCTCGAATACGATGATCGCTCTCTCTCTCTCTCTCTCTTTTATTTTTCTCTCGGCTACGAGATACGAGCTGATAAAATTTTCCGCCTATCAGACGTCAGTTCTCGATAAGCGCGAATCGCGCGGATAAACTGCGAAACTCGACGGAGACATGGACGTGATTCACGCTTCCTGCTGTTGTCAACCCTGATTCAGAGGATCATGGTCGACCGATTGGGTTAGTTCGTGTTCCGCTTATTAGCATTTAATTAATATCGCGTATTTTACAAAAAGACGAGGACGCCGCGGCCGTGAACGACCCTGTGGAAGGATCGCGTGTCCCGCGACGAGTCTCCTCCCGTTTTTCTCCTTCGTCTTCCCTGTAAAATTCGTGCGATTCGGGGATAACGTTTCCACGAGCTATCATCAAGTGGGCCGTGTGTGTTTTTGACAGCTTCGACTAGCGTTGACGATTATCTCGCTCTGTTTAGCCGCGCTCTCTCTCTTTCGCGTTACTTTTCCCGTGTGTTTCGAATGGAGAGATGCATGTATGCATTTCAAGGTCGTTGCTCGCGAAAGAAAAACGAAAAAAAAGATGTGCGAGCGTCGCTAAAAAGAACGGAGTTGACGCTAAGATGATTCTTATATATATATATATATATATATATATATATGACATATACATATATATATCATTTTCGCTCAGGAGATTGTGGGTGTGTTCGACATTTGTGTTCACCCCCTCTCTTTTGATATGTTTCAGTAAACAGCGAGGCCAATGCCAGGCGTATCGCGATGGTCGAAAACTGCTTTGGCGGTTCGGGTCAGGTGAGAGAGTAATGGATAAGTTGCATACATAAATTGACTGATACTTAATTATTTAAATAAACGTTTACGGCTAGCTGGAGCATTGTCGATATGACTCATTAATGAATATTCCTCTTCTTCCGATAGCCACTCGCAGTACCCGGCCGAGTTTTGGTGGGAGAAGGTGTCCTGACGAAAATGTGCAGGAAGAAGCCCAAACCCAGGCAATTCTTTCTGTTCAACGACATACTGGTCTATGGAAATATCGTGATTAATAAGAAAAAAGTGTGTATCCTATAACAGAGTGCAATAATAAGTTATGTATATAATGATTATTATAAAACTATGGCAATAATATTAATAGTAACAACAATTTTTTCACAGTATAACAAACAACATATAATACCACTGGAGGAGGTAAAATTAGAGTCTCTAGCTGATGAAGGTCGTAAGTACATTGTCATACTATTTAATACACTTGTGTGTATAGTAAGATTTTTGTTTTTTGTTCTGTTATGTAGAGTACTTTAAAAATGTTTAAAATATCTCAAAAGCATGGGCAAACATTTGTATTATATATAGTGTGTGTATATTGATACAATTTTTTGAATAATGTTAATTGTTATATATAAATTGATATTTTGCAATATATGTGCAAGTTTCTTCCATGCAAAACATGAGAAAATTGATTTCAAATTCTGTCCAAAAATTTCAGTTTTATACTTGCTTTATTTTACTAATGCACACACAAATTACTGAAAATAATTTCATTGAATGAATAACTGTCTTCTTCTACCTAAGGATTCATAAGCTCTTACTTGAAATTTTATTTTTTCAAAAACTTTATGTGTAATGTTGTCTTTTAAGCGAACAAGATTTTCATGATAAATTAAAGCTTTATATATTAATTTTTTATATGACCTCATAAATAAGAATCAAGGAAAGAATTCATGAATTTAATTTTCTCAAAACTTTTAAGTAATTGTTTTTGTGATTTAATATGATAAATATTATTTGTGATAAATATGAATAGAAATAATAATATATAGGAAGTTCAACAAATTATGTGTAAACATGTCATACAAATACATATATATAATAAATTGACAAAATCCCAAAATTATTTTTCTCAAAAAAATAAAGCCCTAAATAAAAATTTATTGCAAATTTATTCACATTTATTTTTAACAAGAAATCATCTTGTATTCATTTATATCATATTTTTTGTCTTTAAATTTATATTTGTTATAAATAAGAGAGTTAGAATTATCATCTGATTATATTCTTGTCATAGATATATTTGTTTACTACTTTCTCCTTTGCACCTTTATCATTATAAATAGAGCTCTTCAATTATATTACACAGCATATAGATCAATAATTAAATCATACTTAGAAAATGTTAGTATAGTATTGGATCATTATTTATAGAATATCGTAATGGGTGGCTCATTAAAACAGTAACAAAGTCGTTTGCTGTTTATGCTGCTACTGCAACAGAGAAGCAAGAATGGATGGCACATATCACAAAATGTATTGAAGATTTATTAAGAAAGAGTAAGTAAAAGCTAAAGTGTTAAAAACATATCTTTGCAAAATGTAAATCTCGACATTTCATAGATATGTAATTGATTCTTTTTATATTTGAATCCTTTTTTTTATTTCTCTACATTTTTACAGGTGGCAAGAAACCTGTCGAAATTCATGCAGCAGTCTGGGTACCAGATAATGAAGCTACAATTTGCATGCACTGCAATAAGACACAGTTTACAGTATTAAACAGACGGGTAATTGCAAGACTCTCTTATTAATTTAATCAATTTAAATAAAATAATCGAAAATATATTGAAATAATTGTGCTCTCCATTTCAGCATCACTGTAGGCAATGCGGAGCGGTCGTTTGCGGTCCCTGCAGTAATAAAAAATTATTGTTACCTGGACAGGGGAACGGGAAGGCCGTCAGAGTTTGTTTACAATGTTACGATGCCGCTAGTAAAATCAAAGCTATACCCACTACCGCTGTGAATAGCTTAAATAACAAAGATCAGCAACGTAATTCCGCTGATAGCTCAGGAGGGGACAGCTCTGGAGATGACGATGAGGGAACTAAGGAAGAGAATCACGATGAGGTAATTAATAATTAGGTTCCTTCTCAGTTTTGACAAAAACCAATATCTGTCCATAATATGTACATCACTTATCTGAAAATTGAAAACAATTAAAGTATATTTAATTATTCTTTTTCATCTCTTTTATAATTGTTATTTATTTCTATATTATTTATATCTTGTGCATCTACTATTATTATAAAAGTGTTAGTGTCTTTATAAAACGTTATATATATAACTTTGATATATACATATATTTCACAAAATTAATACATTATATGTAATATAGGAGTTTATTTTCTCTTGCAGCCTAAATTCTATTCAACGCTCGGCCGATGAAGATGATTGTACATCACATCAAACAATGTCACATAAAAATATAAAAATTTTATAGGAAGGTATTTTTAAAAAAAGCGCCGATGATATTAAACTATTACACAGTTCAAAAAAAGAACCAAGAAAAAAGATAATCATTCCTTATAATTTTTATGCACACATAATACGATTTTATAAATGCTCTATTGCGTTACAATTTTAATTAATGTAAGGTCAAAATTGTACGAAAAATAGAATACTTCAGTTGCTTTTATATTAGATCTGTATTTAGTAAATTGAGAACTTAAGTTTGAATAAATAATTGAAAAGTGTTCGGTAAAGTGTCTATGATCCTTAATGGCTTAATGTATAACTTTCCTGTGACAAACTCGATATTTAATCACAAAAATCTTACTAACATTAATCTTTGCAACGAATTTTTTTTGAAGACAAACTTCTAATACATTTAATCTCGAATAAAAAAAAATTGTCCAGTAAATTGTGCCATAGCTATGCCACAGTAAAGTATATAAAAAAAAAGTTTCTCTTTTCAAGACTTATAAGAATCTCGAATCTTTCAAAATTGTAATCTAATAGAGCATTTTGGAAATTGTATTCAGCCTAAAGACTATAGGAATAATTACTCTCTTTTTTTTAATTTAAGAAAGTTAATTTTTGTCAAACAATGTTATCGAGATAGAAAAATTTACAAAAATATTCTTATAAATATTTCTAAACAAGATAATTATGTACAAATATGATATAAATTTATGCTAAAATTCTCAAAACATATATGGTTGGATACATATATCTAATTTATATTATGAATCTTTGCGGTTTTTAATAAAAGATATTGCATGATTTATATTAACAAAGAATAAGAAATGCTGAATATGTATAGATAACTGCAAAAACAAAAAAAAAAGTATCAATTCTTTTCTAAAGCGCCAGAAATGCGCCATTAGAATCAGCAAAAGTTTGTAATTGATCAATACTTTTACATTGATCAAATTGAATAACAATTGTAATTAGATGAACTTTTTTCATCATACGTATATTAAGAATATATGCCACATTGTGCCTTTTTATATTATTGATAGGCAACATCAGATATATAAACAAGTGACAAAACACTTGCAACATGCAGAATGTATTTTTGAAATGCAATGTCTAATTTTTATTGTATAGATTTTTACTTATCATTGCAAATATACATTATAACTAAATACAAAGCATATATACATAGCAATCTAAACGTATAAGAATTATGAATAAAAAAAATGTTATATTATTACAAATTTAAAAGTGTTATTTGATAAAGAATTAAACTCTCTAAATGATTATTTTTTCATGGCACTAATAACAAAAAGAAATATATATATATATATATATATATATATATATATATATGAAGCATCTTAAAATATAGTTTATTTAGCATATACATAAACACACAATAGATGAAATTGAAAAAAGCATATCTCTAAATTGTGTGAATAAAAATGCTATTCTTTATTTATAGATTATACTGATATGGGAAATTAGATAATCGAAAGAATCGACGGAAGTATATCATGTACAAAAAAAAACTTTTATACAACAAAATTACTTTGTAATAATAATTTTTATCTATAACAAAATAATATAATTTGCTTTGTGACTCATACATAATGTTTATAACAATATATAAATACATACAAAGTATGTTATAAAAAATATACAGTAAGCTCTATGCTATGTGAAATAGAAAATATTAGCATTAACTATATATGTCTACTGTAAGTTCCTATTTAAAATTCCTAATATCTCACTGCATTCATATTGAATTATAAGGAATCATATGACTTCTTTCCTGTATTATACATCAAGATTAGATGTATAATGTAATTTGCATATATTTCACATTTCCAAGAAAAATAGATCTGATGACAATCAAGATTTTTACACCCTTTTATTAATCCTTAAATTAAAAGACAATCTCTTTTCTTCAGTATATTTTACTATTTACGCTATCAAACGCGAATGGAAATATAGAAAAAAAAATTATTTTGAAATACGTTTTTCGTTTCTAATAATTAAACAATCTAATAATTACACTTATTATATTCACAGATCTTATAACTTAATATGCAGCAAAGAAATAGGAAATAGGAATTTTATGGAGACGATATATTACAGTATCTATTTATCCGAATAAACTCTATTTAATTTTTCTTTGTGCAAAGTTTTTATCATAGTTCAAAAGAAAGTTTATTAATAAAGCATATTATATTATCCTCTAGCGATCAAATTTTGCCTCATAAAAACGATACAAAAATTATCTTTAAAAACAAATGAAATCTGCCACATATATATTATCAAACAAATAAATTAAATTATTTATCTACAATATATGAAACATTGTATATTGTATGCCAAATGTAAAATCTCGTCTTTATTATTCATGAATTTTAATGAACGACTAATAAATTAAGCAAACTCTTTTTCAACTGTTATATTCTGTTAATTATATTTTTTTATTAATAAAAATCTCTCTTCGATTTATTGCAAAAGATTTCTAGATGGAAAACTTCAATTTAAATATATGTACTACTATTAATATTGTATTTTTTATCTTAATACCTTTGTTTTTGCTTTTATTCAACTTCTTGTTTTTTACACTCTTTTTGAAACTTTATTGTAGTAGAACTGCTAACCTCGAGCAACTTCTTATAACGTTCTACCAAGTCGCTAATAGACCGTCTTCTTGAATTGTTTTCATGCTTTACAACTGTGCCTTGGTTCTCATCATTCACAAACTGTACTTCTGTAAAGTCATCTAGCTTGAGTTTATTTATTTTGGTCTCGTGATCGAGTTTGTCTCTTGTCTGTTCTTGATACACATCTCTTGAGATATTCTGTTTTATTGAAGTAAACTGTGCAGATGTAGATATACAAGGGATTGCAAGAGATTCTTCACTCAAATTAAAGTAACCCCTTGCTATAACATCCAAATTAAAATCCGATATATTGGGCATCTCTCCTACTGTACTTGCAATGGTAGAAGAATTGGCTTGTCCAGTAGATGGTAGAGAAATCATGCTAGAATTTGCTGTTTAAATTTTATAACAATTTTAATTTAATCAACATATAATTTGAAAATTTTATATGGATATATATTTTTTTAATATAAAAATGTTACAATAGTATTATTTATACACAATTCAAACAAGATTATTACAAACCTTTTATATTTTTATTCATGTATGTGGAAAATAACCGGGAATATTTTCCTGTTACTCTTTTGGACAATTTATTCATTTTAGGCGTTACAAAACGCAAATTCAGACTTCGTTTATCGTTATTATCTAACGACATAGTGCTATCAATATTGATACGTGATACGAATAAATTCGTTCTCATATCTGGAGTATGGATCCTCTTGTATCGCATGTATCTCGAGAATAACGATTTATGAGCAACTGCAAAGAATGAATATTGTATTAGTAACTACAATAAATGAAAGATTGCAATGCATAATTTTCTAAGTTAACTTACTTTCACCCGGGGTAAGTTGCAATAATCTCTGTAAATCATTCGTTTCGTCGACGCAGTTAGTATTAATTTTGATAAGAGGCGAGGGCATGAGAAGCACGTTATTTACAAAGGGTAACACATTTTCTCTGGACATGTAATCCGTACTTTTTTTACAAAAGATACTTTGTGTCTCCTCTATAGAATTTTTCATGTTTGTCAAGATAGTTTTGAATATATTGTACATGGACTTCATATCATCTACACTTGCTTCCACTTGCAACAGGCATTGCGATAAGTCTACTAACTCATCTTTCCTTAGACATTGATGCACTTGATAGAGTATCAAAGTGTATAAGTGAATAAAATTGTGATATACTAATTGATTATCATTATATAAATGATAAAGACAATGCTGGAAAAGAAAAAAATTGATATATTATTAGATTATATGTGTGTGTGTGAATATAAATTATAATTGTTAATAAATGTATAATTGCAGAAAAGAGATGCAATTATTTATTTAAAATTGTACTCACCTGAATATCAGGTGGAAATGGCAATTCCGATATCAAAGAGCAATTGATTTTTTCCAACTGTTTGCCATTTAGCACTTTTGCATCACTCAAGAGATTCACTATTATACTACTTATTTTCTCGCACACTTTTTCCAAATCTTTCAAAATTGTGTTCTGTTTTTGTATGTAACGTATGTTTTGGTCTAAACTATTTTCCCACACTAAAAAAAATCATATATTTATTAGTTTTATATGCAATAAAACAAATTAATTCTCGGCACACAAAGTAAACAATAAAAGTAAATATGTTTCTAACTTTGTATAATCTCTGAATCCTCAACATTATTCAAACGTTGTTTTATGAAGGTAGAAACAGGTGCTGTAGTCATGTATTTCGTCACAAACTGTTTCTTGTCAAACAGTTCTGTTTTAATTTTAGCCAGTTGTTCCTTCTCTTCTCTAAAGTAAAAGGAAAAGCAAATAACTTTAAAAGTTTTCTATACTAGATTATCTTAGTAGAATATATATATATATATAAGAAATAAAAAATATTACGCCAATGCAAAATTCACTGCCTTTTCCATTTGTATGCAATTTCTATGATGGCTCAATGTATTACAAGCTACACTCGCCTTGGATTGTTGTAGGTATGTTCTAATTAAATCAATTGCGGGACCTGATTTTGGTGCAGATATAACTTCGTATTCACCTAAAAAAATAATAAATGATAATTAAATACATTGAGAGATTAATAAGCAAAATATATACATATATACGTATATAATAAAACATATATATATGTATATATAACAAAAATAATTTATTTTTCTTAATACAGAAATACCTACCATTACGCATAAGATACCTCTTTAATGCAAGTTGAGATAATTTCCACATTATCAACATAAACTTAGTACCACTTGCATGATGCAAATATGTAGCGAGTATATGTGGAAATCCCATGTCAGGATTCTCCACAGCAATAATATTCAAATAGTCTTTGACATCATTACGATATTTTGCTTCCGTCTTTTTGCACAATACTGGCCATTCAATTAGTTTTCTAAAACGCTCGGCATCACATATCATTAACAGATAATGAGAAAGCTGTACGAATCCTGCAATATTCGGTTTATCGAATATTCCCTGCAACATGTATCTATTATTTATTATCAATAAAAATCAATAAAGTTAATATATATGAAAGAAAAATATATTTAAGAATAAAACTCCATAAAATAGAGAAAAGTAAAATTCTTACCTCGCGAAAAACCTTTTTAAAATCATCACTTGGCGAGACCAATTGATTTAATAAAAAGACATTTCGATGAAAGGACGCGCTAACAGCCATTCTGCGATGCTACAACTGTACAAATACATATGATAAATATATTATAAATCTTATAATTAATATTAAGATACTTTTCTCGTTTATGACAAAAAAAAAACTGATCGTACAAAATTTATATTGTATGATTAATTAATATCAATACAATTCAAAGTGTTAATAACGTATGTGCAACGCGATGCAAATACTCGATATTAATCATACAACTTGTAGAGTATTAATCACATACAATGGAATACAATTCTTTGATAGACACTGAAATTCAAGAATAGAAAAACAAGCGAAATATAAGAACTGTTAAAAAACACACAAAAAAACATATGTACTCAGTTATTAAACATTTGAATTTTCCAAGACCACCAGTTGTGGGTTGAATCGAGATGGGAAACTTTAAGGTTATATCCCGTCTGACATACAAGTTTTGACGAATGCACTCCGATTGGTTACTATCAGAAACCTCTAGAAATTCTCTATCCGATAGCCAATCGATATGTTGGACTCTTTTTGACATAACCACTAATATACAGGATATATATGGAAGCTTTCCAGTAAGAAACATATATAAATACAAAATCATATGATTAGCTGTCAAATAAAAAAAATTTAGAATCTTTAAAAATTCTTTATTTAATTGCATGGCATTTGTGTCTATATGTGTTTTCTTGCTTCCTATGTTAATGTATATCGAGTGTTAAAGAAAGAGAGAGAGAAGAATAAAAGTGTAGAAAGTGCAGACAAAGCGGACAAATCTAGTGCACTCTAATAGGGATATGAACGTCGTGCAGCTCCAGCGACCATTTTTGCGATATCGCCGTTCCAGGTCGCTCGGCGAGGACGTTTCGTGCGGCGAGTAAAAAACGTCGTGGCACGACGATAATTTCGCGACGACGAGACCCCGAAGGGGAATCCACGTTCGTCGAGATAATCGACGGAACGCCGGTGAAGGTACGCGATCTCCAACATGTCGTCGATAATACGCAGGATCGCACCGCCGCGCGGAGAAGGTTTGACGGAGCAGCGATAATTCGTCTCGGATCTGGGAAAGAGAGTAACATCCGAAGACACCCAGCGAGGTCCAAATGCGTGTAATTGCGTTGTGAAAACATCGCGCAATCGGAATCTGTTCTCGTGCATCATGGCTCTTTATTATGCGAGAGCTTGATCGAGCCTATTCAGTCTCTTTCTCTCTCTCGCTCGCTCTCCACCTATTTCTTTCTCTCGGTGTCCCCCGCAATATATTAATTGATAATTGACAAAGGAAGAAGTTATCGTTTCGCTCTCGGACTCTAATCGGGACTGCAGGATATACGTAATACACAATGGCTGCAACCTTCGATCAGTACGACAAGTCGAGGTAAGTGTGAGAGAAAATTCCCATGTTTTGATTCATCCAACAATCAATGTCATATATATATACGGGTATAATGCTGTTTGAAATTGCGGCTGCAATTTGCGTCGTGTCGACACACTCATTTCACGCCTCTTGCTTAAGTGCCACGATATAATTGTTATCTCGATGAGTATTGTCTTTCTGAGCACTGGATAGATCATCCTAAGTCCGTGCAATGAATTATAATTATATGCTTCTCCAAGTGTCGTTTCTTGGACGAAATATAAAAGACTTATCAATTTTTTACATATCCTTTAAATCCAACAAATCAATCTCAGATGTTCATGTTTCTCTTGGAACCATTTTCACAAGCAATTATAACTAATGTTCTGTTAGTTTCATCTCCTTCGTGTTCTCTAGAAAAGAAAGAAATAATTTCTTATGAAAGAAATACTTATTAGTGAATATTTTTTCAAATGTTTTATTGATTTTTTATATACTGCTTAATTGACTTAAATGGACATTATTTTATTATTTTCATATTTTATTTTTTCAATTTGTCCTTTCTATTTTTTCTTATTTTAATTATTGCCATTTTTATTGCCAAATTTATGAACATTTTTATTTACAATAAATAGATTGTATGATTTTATGCTATTATACTAGATTTTTTTCCTATTTAAATAAATAGGTACAGAATCAGAGAGTTAAAACTTTGTTAGCTTAGAATAACATTTGTAGAAACATGTGATAAGTTCGTTTTATATTTTTTCATTTATTAAAAAAAAATTTTTGTATCTTTTTTAGTAACTTTAAATGAAATATATGCAACTATCTGTGAAAGATATAATTTATACATATTGTATTCATATGATTTGATTTTCTTTTAGCTGGTACTTTGGTGCTATGTCACGGCAGGATGCTTCCGACCTATTAATGGGCGAGAAAGAAGGTGGTGTATTTTTAGTACGAGATAGCACTTCCATACATGGCGATTTTGTACTATGCGTAAGAGAGGATAGTAAAGTTAGCCATTATATCATCAATAAAATTCAACAAGGAGATCAAATTCGGTATCGGATCGGAGATCAAATGTTTCCAGATATTCCTAGTCTTCTAGCTTTTTACAAACTGCACTATTTGGATACTACACCATTAATTAGGCCCGCTCCAAAAAAGACACAGAGGGTAATTGCCAAGTATGATTTTGATGGCAATGATTCTGATGATTTACCCTTTAGGAAAGGTATAGTCAATTTTCTCAATATAACATATATATATATATATATATATATATATATATAATTCATTTTAATTCAATAAAATTATTTTAATAAAATGATTGTAATAACAGGTGATATACTCACTGTAATATCAAAAGATGAAGAACAGTGGTGGACAGCTAGAAATAGCGTTGGACAAACTGGTTCGATACCAGTTCCATATGTTCAGAAATATGATGAGGATAGTCACATCATAATAGAAAATAATTCACGGCCTGAGAGCGGGGGCAGTTCCGGCTCGAATTCAAATTCGGGACCTACAACACAGGCATCTCATGCAGAAATGACGGGACAAGCGACTGTAACGCGAAGATCGAACATTCAGAGAACGTTACCGGCTTTCGCAAAAGTGAAACAGGCAAGGGTGCCGAACGCGTACGACAAAACTGCGTTAAAATTGGAAGTAGGTGACATGATAAAAGTGACAAAAACCAATATCAATGGACAATGGGAGGGTGAGTTACACGGCAAGGTCGGACATTTCCCGTTTACGCATGTGGAATTTGTAGATAACGAGACTGGTGAAGACAATCAGGAGATTTAACAAAAATTCTCCGAGTGCGATGCATCACATGTGTGACAATGGGAAGAAAGACTCCTATATTATCAAAATTTAGATTACTAATAACATCTATTATATGTACCATTGCATAGATGTGCTTATATACACTCAAATCTGAACAATTACACATACATTTGATTGTGCTGTGTGTTATGTGCTATATAAGAAGAAACCCCAGATTTTTGTGCAATATGTCGAAACATGAGAAATGTTCAAAGATTTGTGTTAATATCTCTACAGTGTGTTAATACTTTAGTCACATGTACATCCGTAATCTCTATTAACATTGCTAATTGTCCAAAGCACAAGCATAATTTTATAAAGTTATTAGATATAGATGTGTAAAATACAACATTCTCTCAATATATATATATTAGAATAAGACCCTATTATTTCATTAAACAGAAATTAAAACGTTTCAATTAAATAATAAATGAAACGATTTTTGTAAAAGATACAATATTTAAATGATATATTTTAATAGTTCTCATGTAGGATATTTCCTAATGGTTCTAATTTACAATTATTTATATGCAGATAATGAAATTCATTTCATTTTTTTCTTGCATAGATGTTAATATAATGCACTAGTTCAAAACATTCACGTAAATGTAAGATTTTATTGTTTATTCTAGGAATTTATTAATGTTTCAAAATGAATGATTCAGCACAAGGTTTTTTACTCGTGTTCAACGAGTGCCCATCATGGATTTGTTGATTTTATGAAAGATTATGTGTTAATGATAAACATACATGTTATCACTTTTATTTACGAATATTATAATAAATAATATTCATAAAGCATATTTTTCTCCTGAAAAATAATATTATTACAGTAATATTCCTACAAAGTTGGAATGATATATTCTATACTGAAAAAAAATATATGGTAATATTTTCTAGTCATGCAGTGACTATGATAAAAATATATTGTATATATACTGCTAACACTCTTCCATCTGAAATATTGAAATATAAACGAAAAGTATACACAGCTCTTTTACAGATTATAAAATCTATCTTTGTCATGGTACATATAATATCTGTTAGCCATATAGAGGTTGTGCCACACAATTGGAGCAACTTACATTGTGCTAAAAATTTGTATTTATATATAATGATGTGTGGAAAAGTTAATTGTATTAAATATATATGTATATTGTAGTACTATACTACTGATCATATCTACTATTTTATATTTCCACAATATAATTTTAAATCAGAAATTATATACTGAATATATATATATATATATATATATATATATATATATATATTACCATTTGGTTTTTAATTTATTATATGCATTTGACATTTCCATCATCATATTAGTACCAAATTGCATAAGTTCTCCATAATCTTCCTAAAATTATGCACAGTATTAAGATAGATAAACTGTGGAAGTATTCCATATCAATAAACCTTGTGTCTAAGCAAGAGTCTCTTCCGTTTAATGTTTGAGAGAAAAATAAAATAGTCCAATTTGTATCTTTTACGTCCGTTTTGATATTCGATGTGCAAAACAAGGCAAGCTGGATAATATATAACGGGCAGTTCTTTGGCAGCATTACCAGAATCGAGCCACATGTTTGTATAAAATGAGATGAAATGTGTGGAATGTGCCATTATGTATATTTTGTCTTTAATTATTGATTAATTCCAATGATAAAATGGTGCTTAAATTTTCAGCATATAGTTGAATTTAAGACATATCAAGTTGATATCAGCAAAAGGGTTTAAATAATTTCAATAATTCCGAATATAATAGTTATTTAATCGATATGTATATTGATCAAAAAAATTTCAATTATAAATTTAATCATCAATCATAGCAATCGTAATATAACGAGAAAAATTAGTTATATTATACATATAAATTATTTCTATCATTTCAACAAGTGTTAATCCTCTATCCGAAATAATTTTATTCATGTTCATATATATGTGAGATAAATTTAAATATGACAAGGATATATAATGTATATTTTTCTAAGCATATGCACACACATACTTGGTTTTTCTGATACAAACCAATTTTATAGATATACAATATGATAGAATAATCATTTTTAGAAAAATATATATATTTGTGTTGTAATTTATAATAGATTGTAATAATGTAACATTTAATTATAGCATTTAATAATAAATGATAATATATAGATATTGCGCTGTTTAGTAATTTTTGTAACATTAAATGCATTCCATGCGACATTATTTTCGCTTCAAAGCACAAGATTCTTCGTCCTGATCGATACATCAAATGCTTCGAAACAAAAATAGCGTTAAACGGATCGCATCCATTGTCAGAAATATATATACATATATTTTTTTTGCACACAATTGTATATTATTAATTTTTAGATTAAAAAATTAGTGATTTGAAAAATATACATCAACTTGCAAATTACAGGTCAAAATTTAAATTTATTTTATAGTAGCCTGCATTTATTTCATACTATACACCATTAGAAGCACAAGCTGTAGTGGAATTTAATTTTCAAAAAACAGGCACGCTATCGCGCCAATTGTGTAATTAATGCTGCACACATTTCAAAAAATTCCATTGTGTGGTGACCCGTTGCTTGTGGAGGTGGCAATGTTGGATCTAAAAGAATATATATATATATTATATATATTTAACACATAAATTATGCTTGTGCTATGTCGGTGATTCTGTATTAAATAATTTACCTCGTCCAATGTCATCCTCTTCGGTCGACAAGGACTTGAAATCTAATAAATAACTCTTATAATCAACTTGATATAACTGTAATGACATCTTGCTATATCTGTCAGTTAAGTTATTTTTATGTCGTACTCTAACACTGTACGCATTTATAATCTTCCATTCCTAAAAAGACAATTCGTATAATGTCATGCATAAGTGAATAATTGTTGCTACAGTACACAATTCAGTATGATGAATCTTACAAAGTTAAGCGCTTTCATGGCACGATAAACTTCATTCATAATGTCATTTGGTTTTGACTGCGATCTGATACCTAAATGCCATTTCGCCCTTTTCACAGGTGTACCGCGATTGCCTTGCATCTGTGCGGATGCACTACCTTGCGAACCTTGACGTTCACGATATGCTATAACATAATTATTACACAGTTATTGCCAGAGAAATTAACTAAAATACACTTTTCACTCTTTTACAGATTTAGTTTTATACAAAGTTGAAAATAATAGTAAAATAGTTGTCCAAGACAAAATACTTATGATAACGTTTAATGCAGCTCACAATTTTTGCAACATAATATTGTTTAACTTTATAAAAATTTCAAATTGAATGATGAACAACGTGAGTATTTAAGAGTTAATAAATCGTATTTGTTTCATTCATATGTTTTACATACGTGCAATTCTTTCTGGATGAGGCCTCAAGGGACTGCTGGTCGCGTCATTCGGGCTAAACGCTACCGGCGGTGGACTAGACGCCACATAAAAGTCTTTTAATTCAGCCTTAGCAGCTTCATCCGCGATTCTTTTATTGTCGATTATTAAATGATAGGCGATCGCCAACTGATCATGTGGATCACCGCCTAATAGTGCGGAGTGTACCTCCGGTTCTTTGACGTTAAACTTTTCGCACACTTCGTTCACAGCATCTATGTCGATAACGGATGAATCTTGTTCAACGGGTGACGGGAACAAATATGATGGTAGATCTTTCTGGAACCACTCGTGTTTTCTGATATTGAAGAATATATTAGATATAATAATAGCCGTATTCTTAATTAAAATAGAATTGTCTATTATTTAACGTACTTAATGTCTTCAATAGTTGCTCGTTTCATCGGATCAACTTGTAACATATGGCATAAGAGACTAACAACAGTCTTGTTCAAATATTCCGGAATAGGAAAGACACCAGCTAAAATTAAAGACGATTTATAATTGCAATATCTATGCATTCGAAAAAGTGCCTATTGAAGTGCATTTTTTTGGAGAATAATGAACTTACATTTAATTTTGCGGAAGAGAGTAGGAACGTGTTCGTCGTCAAATGGTAAAGTACCGCAGAGTAACGCGTACAATATAACACCACACGACCAGATATCTACTTCGGGACCGGCGTACAATTTGCCAGATATTACTTCCGGCGCGGCATAATTCGGAGAACCGCACGAAGTACGTAAGAACTCACCATCCATCATCATATTTGATAAACCTGCAAATTTTTGTCAAAGAAAAATGTTAACGCTTATGTATAATAGGATTATCACTGTATGCTAACTGTATCCATATACCAAAATCTGCGATCTTCACATGAAGATTGTGATCTAACAGAAGATTTTCCGGTTTTAAATCGCGATGGACTATCATATGTCGATGACAATAATCGACGCCTGATATAATTTGTTGGAAAAATCGTCGCGCTTCGTACTCCTTAAGTTTACCATGCTTAACGATATAATCAAACAGCTCTCCACCTGAGACATATTCCATTATCATGAATATGTCTGTAGGAGTACTTATGACCTGGTATCTGTATATGTGAAATGTATGTTAAAGCTAACACTGGATTATAGGAATTATTTATTTAAAAATTGGCATCTGGCAAAAATTCTCAAGTAGCGAGAATAATCTTGTTTTCAAGTTGAAGTTCTCACATTCTACAAAATTTATTTTATTGCTTTCAAAAAATTAGAAAGTTCTCTCTCATTTATATATGAAATATTTATGTACATATATGTATGTATAATAAAATATCACTACAATTTTTTAAAATGATTAATTGATACTTACAATTTGATGATATGAGGATGCCTGAAGAGTTTAAGATTCTGTATTTCTCTGCGAATTTTGCCTACGACATCCAGGCTTTTGATTTTTTGCCGATTCAGAATCTTCACAGCAACCTTGTGTTTTGTTAAAACATGTTCTCCAACTGTAAGTAATAATATTGTATGAAAAAATATATACAGTATAAAGTGTTTTAATGTCGTATAAATCATATATATATACATATACAAATACGTACTTTTTACTTTACCAAATGTGCCGACACCTAAAGTCTGACCTAATGTATAATGACCTATCTTAACAATGGGTTGTGGTTGACTGCTTGCAAGTTTTTCAGACATCTTTAATTCGTTGCTATGCAAGATAAAATTCTTTATACAATACATTATATAATGTATAAAATTTATCATTAAGTTCAAGATTATATATAGCATCTTTAGAATACTACTATCTCTCACATACACACACGATTAAAATCACAAGCCAAAAGATTCCATATTAAACATTTTAAGAACATTTGAAACAATTCCAAACATATGAAAACATTTACATTGTCTTTTTTTGTTTCACTTATCTTATGATTTCACAAAACTAATAGCGTATCAAATGAAAATTTAATTAAAAAATTTAAGAATTTTGAACAGTAACAATATTATTATCCTGAGTTAGAAAATCCTAAGTTTATCAAATAGATAAAATATCATAGTTAAATTTCGGTTTAAATATTATAAACATCTGTAAACTATATTTATCTGGCCTACGACAGTTTTAAACAATTGCTTCCATTATTGTTGACATAGTTATCTATAAACATCGGATTAAGAAATAATAACAAAAATTGTCAACAATCGTTATACCTTCAATTCAACTAGTTATTATCCTCGCAGAATTATTTCGATTGAACAGATATTAAGTAGTATAAGATCATTCGTTGTATAACAATTAATACACATGTTACTCACTTGTATTTGGAGGAGCGAATTTATGCGAGATAAATCTCATCAATGAGACAATATACAATTGGATGATAATAAAAAACATAAAAAATTCCAATGACAGAAAAACGGGCAGCCAAAATGGCACAGTTTCAATCACCTGACACTATTTACATGCTGGACTTCTCATCACGCGGCTATTGTACGATCAATTTTATTGGATCAATTGTGT
Organism: Polyergus mexicanus; assembly: GCF_030449975.1. Taxonomy (NCBI): domain Eukaryota; kingdom Metazoa; phylum Arthropoda; class Insecta; order Hymenoptera; family Formicidae; genus Polyergus; species Polyergus mexicanus. The sequence goes on from NW_027223324.1 coordinate 4,874,625, forward strand.
CATTGCTCGAATGGTAACATTAGAATAGGATATACAGTTTATTCTTACATCATACAGCTTAATATGTAAAAATGTTGACATTGGAAAATAATTCCATATGCGCTGATGGCTCAAGACTCAAGATCGTCCGCATGATAAATTTGATAGAATCGTGTCTTATGATTGTATAAAATGTACGTAATTTTTATAATCACTAACGAAGTACGTACTGCTAAATATGGCCAGCTTTATGGAAATTAGCATAATAATAAAATTTGAAGAAAAAAACTCGCTGCGCGCTATTGTAGATACATAAATATATCTTTACGTTGTCGGTAATAAAGTTAGTGATTTGGTATAATAAATGTTTATTTTTTTATTCTTGAAACAGCTACATAAAAGATGTATACATTTCTGGTAATAACACTATAATTGGATGGGCTAAAATATTCACATGATTAAAATAAATCTTATAATTATCTCCAACGCATGCAGTCAAAATAATCGGTAATGTCATTCTCCTGCAAACAGGATGAGGCGAAAGATAAGGCGAAAGCCAATCAATCTTTCGCTCTCACGGAAAAGTTGTGAATTGATTGGCTGCCGCGTCGCCTTTTAGCGTGCTGCATTTGTGTGCAAGAGTCATAAAATGCATACGCGCATGTATCTATACATCATCGTATACGCAACGATTATTCAACCTTCCCTTCCTAGATACACATTGGTCAGTCTTTTGTATCTGACGTGCGATTCGTCGAAGTAATAAGTGAATGACCGTTCGGTTTCTCTTATAGGTCGATTTAACATACACGATTAAATTCAAGTTACAAAAAGCAGATGCTGTGAATTGATAACCGTCGTAGAAACTTTAAAAGATCAAAGTGTGTTTCTATTACATTTCTGTGCATTGATTTTACATTTCTTTTGTGATTGTGAAGATTTTTGTTCCTCTTTTTTTATGCGATACGGTTAAATTCAAGTTTACATACAAAAAAAGCAAATGGTATTATAGCTATTAACTGTTATCAAAACTTCACGAGAAGCGAAGCGTAAGTTTCTATTATTTACATTTATATTATTCATGTTTTATTTTTTTAATACTTAAATTGTTTTATTATGTGTTTGATAGATGGAATCTCGCTTACCAAAACCAAAACTTACATTAACAAAAGCAATTTCTACAATGGATATAAAGATTAAAAGTACAAGTAACAAAACGGTCAAAGAGATAAATAGTATCTCAACATCAAAATCAGTATCGACTGTAAAATCAGCACCAATAAGCTCCCTTGCTACAACAAAATCTATAAAAGAGAATAAACCACCGGTTACTCTAGTCCGTGCAAAAACATTATCCACAATCACACGATCGAACGATATAAATGCTATGAAAAGAGCAGGTACGACTATAACACATGGAGAATCAAAGAAACCATTTCTTAAACCTGTTACAAAAGCAGTAGCGAACAAACCAAATAATAAAGCATTGATGACTAATAATGCAGCAAATAAAACGAACAGAGTATTACAAAACAATACAGATAACTCAAATAAATTAAAAAGATGGGATCTGCGAGGTCGCTTGGCACAAACGAGTGATAAATTATCAGTTGCAGAACAGAAAAGTAAAGATATAGAATCAAAGTATAATACCCTGCAAGAATTAGTAAATAGTTTAAAAACTAGTGAGGCTGCATGCAGAACTAAAGCAGAAGAATTTGAGGATTCAAACAATATCTTAACTAATGAAGTTCAGACTTTAACAGCAGAAATGTCTACGATGCAAAAACATCAAGAAGATTTGACAAAACGATTAAAAGAGTCGGAAGAATCGTGCGTAAGCATTACTCACACGTTGAATGAATGTAAAGAGAAATGTAAAACACAGGAGGTACTGATTTCAAAACAAACTACACAATTGACAACTTTGACAAGTGAGCTGGAATTACAAAAACAGATAAATGAGGATTTGAATAATGTCAAAGAACAATTACAAGCATTGGCATATGAAATGGATAAAAAATGTAGAGTGTTGCACAATAATATACAAGAATTAAAGGGGAATATCAGAGTATTCTGCAGAGTTCGTCCGAGAACTCCAAAGGAAGTTGAACAGATGAAAGCGTAAGTAGACTTCTGTAAATGTATTTTGCTTTGCAGTTAAGTATATCTCTAATATGATCCATTGATTTGAACTTATTGTTTGTAGATTGTGTAGCATAAACTATATAGACGACTGTACTATTGAAGTGGGTAAATTGGATGGATCAGATGCAGTAAGCTGTAGTGGAAAGCAACGAGGAACAAAGCAAGAATTTTCATTTGATAAAGTGTTCACTTATAAAGCGTCGCAAGAAGATATATTTGAAGAGTTATCCTTTTTAGTACAGTCGGCTCTTGAGGGATATAATGTTTGTGTATTTGCTTATGGCCAGACTGGTTCTGGCAAAACGTACACTATGGAAGGAGAAATGAAAGATGAAGGAGAAATAAAGAAGCAGTCCGAAGGCATGATACCTAGAACAGTATGTGTATATTCTTATAATATCATAAATACTAGTTGAAATTATTAGATAATATCTTAATTTACACATACAAATTTAGCTTGCAATTGTTTCAAACATAGTTTCTCTTTAATAAAATATCCAAATATAGATACATTTTTTTTTTTTTTTTTTTTTTTTTTTTTAAATAAATGTAATATTATTTAATTTTATATTTGTGCATTAATAATTTTATATTTAAATTTATGCACTAATAATTTTTCTAAGAGAATCGAACTTATTTGTATATAATTTTAGGTACGTCACATATTCAAAGAAATGAAACAGTTTGAACTTCTTGGTTGGGAGTATCAAGTAAAAGCAAGTTTTCTGGAAATTTACAATGAACATATCGTTGATCTTCTCGATTCGCAACTAAAGACGCACGAAATACGAATGGTGGATAGCAAAGGTCAGGATTTATATGTCAGCAATCTTCGGATAGAAGAAATACACAGTCCAGAAGAATTGCACAAATGTCTTGAAACTGCACAACGCAACCGAGCTGTTGCGGCTACTAAGGCAAATGAGCGGTAAGTTATATTCGTACGACATTTATAATTCAAATTGCAGCAGAAAGTTACAAAAAACAAGATACAAAAAAAGGTTACAAAAAATAAGACAACTTTTTCCTCTCTTAAATAAGAATATAATATTAGAATTTATAATTGTTTAATGTGTATGTGATTTGCTTTTTAGATCATCCAGGTCACATTCAGTAACGAGAATACAATTGATTGGCACGCACAGTGGAAAACAGGAGGTATCGATAGGAAATTTAAATTTAGTTGACTTAGCTGGATCTGAACGTTTGAAGAGTGAAGAAGCTGTCAGAACTACAGAAACGAAGAATATCAATAAATCATTAGCAAATCTTGGTAATGTTATCTTAGCTCTTTTAAAAAAACAGGAACATATTCCATATAGAAATTCTAAATTGACCCATTTGCTTATGCCTTCTTTGGGAGGCAATTCAAAAACTTTAATGTTGTTAAATATATCGCCATTGGATGAATGTTATAACGAGACATTAAATTCGTTGAGATTTGCTAGCAGTGTCAATAATTGCAAAATTGGAAATGTCAAACGAAGCCGAATGCTTTTACAGAGTACATCAAACTGAATTTTAAAATGTTAATTTTGGTTAAGATGTAGTTTGATTGCGCACTTGTTATAGTCCTGATTTATAAATTTTTACTCAATTGATATTTATAACATGATTAATATTTTTTCTTATCATTACAATTATCATGATTAATATAAAATAACTTAAGAAAAGAAATATATATGTGTGTATTCTTATGCGAAAAATTAGTGGCTAATGACAATAAAAAGCCATCTTATTGTATAACATAATGTAATGTTTTGTATAACATTAATAATGTTATACATTAATAATTAAATAAATGACATTTATATATAAACATTTAATTTATATGTTGAATAAACAATGAATAAACAATTGTCATAGAAATTTGTTACAATCTATATTTATAATTTATATTAGTATACTTTTACACTTGTTATGTAAATATTATTTTGTATAAGCAAATGTATATAACAAGATATTTTATAACTTTATATATTTAAATATAGATTATTGTATAATGTTATTATCAGTAAAATATGAATTAGAAGCTCGTATCATTATCAAATGTAATGATAATCTTGCTTTCAAAGTCAATAATTCATTAAAGATTAAATCAGAATTCTATTAATGACGCCAAGTGTATAATCTAGCTTAAAAAGGAAAATTATTATAAAATATAAGGAATAAGACAGATAATTATAAAATATAGTGACAGATTAGATTTCTGTGAAGTTCAGACATTTGGAGCTTTTAATATATAGTAATATATATAATTGTCTATGAAAGTAATCTAATTTAATAGGTATTATAACTTAAAAATTTAATACATTAGATTTTTAATATATAATAACTATTAAATATTTAAAATGAGATTATATTTTTGTTATAGAGTCGGAATAGAATTTTATTTCTAATGTTTTTAAAAATGTTAGGAAAACTGATTCGAAAATTAATTTTAAATTGCAGTATATAGATTTTTAACTATTCTACGTACTAAGAATAAATTTCAATTCTGTTTTCTAAAATGGACAAAAACAGGAAGACTTCAATTACGATTCTCGCGTGCAAGAACTATCTATTGAACAAAGTAAAATGCTTGCTTTTGACGCTAATGAGATTAAACTACAGAATTATTTCAACTCACTGATGGATTGACACTCTATGATTTGCAAGTTATATATGCAAGGCAATGCATGGAATTTTTTATATCTCGTTTTTTTGCTGCTAATAAAGTAAACATTAGATAAATTGACTTTTAACAATTGTGTTTATTGAAATAAGACGAGATACAAAAAATTTCATGCATGACTTGCAAATCATAAGAGTATCAATTCAATTAAGAAGCTGTTAATCAATTTTATTTTCCTAATCATAAGATTCTGTTTTATCGATTTTTTTCGAATTTATCTCTTTTTGTTTTGTAAATATTCCACTTCACCCACGCATTTCACATCTCCTATCTAAAATGAGATGACTGTAAGCAGAATTAAATCAAAATCTGAACTTTTTTAAGAGAAGAGAATAAAAAATAACGAGGAAAGAAGAGAGGAAGAGAGAAAATCATTCATTCTCTAAAAACAACTATTTCGTAAACAAGATTGTCAGTTTGGAATAAATATACGATATGCGTGCAGACCCGAATGATATTTCCGGTGTGTAAAAGATTATATGATTGCACGCATGTTTGCAGCGATATAATGAATACGTTGGAAATAAATGAAGACGATCGTAAATTATTAAGAAGACTTATAAGAAGACGTATAGAGTTGTTTAAAAGAATAATTGATTTTTCTTTTTATTAATTTTTTTTTTCTATAATTGTTAAAATACCTTGACAAAATGTATAAATAGCAACTTCGTTAAAAAAATCGTCAAATTCTATTTGGACTTTTTTCATAAAAGTTGCATGAACGAAAAAATACATAATTTTTGTTAAGGAGTAACGAATAATGATTTGATTTGTATCTCTGTTTGAAATTTTAACAAAAAAAGTTTTAACGTAACAATCTTAAAAAATCTCTTATAAAAATAATTATTGAGAAATTACATTTTTATTAAATATCATAATGACATATAGGAATTTTAAAAACATTATAAATATAATAAAATATATTATAGAAATATCAGTACGTCGACAAAAATTTCTACAAATATTGCAAAGAAGTCAAGAAATACATTAAATTTGCTGAATCACGAGCGTAAAATGCTATATGCAAAGCAGGAATCCATTTTTAGCGAATTATATTCAAAGAACGAAGGTTAATATAATGACTATACAAAAAATATGCATAGAAAATTAATTGATTAGAGATAAATTAAAAAAGAATTTTAAGATCGCTTTACGACGATAAAAGCTAAAAGAACCTAACGCATTTAATATTTAATGCGTAATAAAATAAGTCTACAATTATATTTTAATTAATTTTAGCATCTTTCCAAAAATTTCCTTTAATATAAAAAATAGCACAAACTAAGTAAAACTTTAATTGCGTTTTTACAGAACTACGTATGTATTATTCGAATAATGAATTATGTATTGTATCTTTCAAGAAGAGATAAAATTCATGAGCACGATTTGTCCTCTCCTTATCTGATACATTAAATCGTGATCAGACGAATTGATATGAACATTTAGCATCTGTTATACTTTATAATCGTACAAATTTTTACGAACTTTCATGTAACGCATCTTATCGCATTTTCGTAAATCTATCGGATTATTTCGAGTAACGTTAAGTCACACATAGCGAGTCGCAAAAAACTATTCGTATTAAATCAGTTGTTCACAATCGATATATCTTTTTTAGGAAAGAAATGTCGTTTAACGCGTATTTCTAAGAATAAATAATGACAATTCGTTCTTTAATTATACTTAATACACATTGCTTGTCATAATTAAAGATTAAATCAAAGATTAAAGTGAATAGATAAGAAATGGAACAAATTGTCTATATCTAAATATGTACACATATACTTTACATACTTTATATCTTAGCCTGATTCTCGATAATTTCGAAATTTAATTGTATGCCTGAATTTTCAAAATTAGATATTGCTACATAGAACGTTCAAAAAGATAAGAAATTGTTACGCGAAATAAATTTCTGTTAATTATTTTTAACTCACATTAATTTTTCATAAGAATAATTTATTCTTTTGACTGACATAAAGACATATATATCTACAGCTTTATCTAAACTCTAAACCATATTCGATAATTTCGATGTCGTCAATTTTAAAGATTAGGAATATCGATATTTTCAAGATTGGAAATAGCTAACAGAGAATAAATGCGTGTTAATTTTACTTTTAATCCGCTTATCGTTCACAAGAATAATTTATTCTTTTGTTTAGATATTGTTTGAGCGCGATTTACTTTAAAAGTAAAAATTCAATTTTGGAATAATTCGTGTTAATATATCAGTATTATTAATTGATTGATTATATGATTTATTGGAATTTTTATACACTTGATCGAATCTTTGTATCGTGTATCAATGATATAATTTACACGAGTCGATGAAATAATATTTGATATAATAATATTTGTAGCAAATGCGCGTCATTTAACGTCAAAATCACATTATTTGACGTCCATAAGACGTTATTTGACGTTGAAATCAGGTGCGCTTGCTAACTGGATAAATAAAAATCGAAGAGAACATTCTCAGATATTCTCTTTTAATAGAAAAAGAAAATCATAATCGATCAGGCATCTGTCAGAATCGCCATCTCTTTTCTCGCGTTGCCGTTGCTCTCTCCATGGGAGCTTTCCGATAAAAAACACATCATACGATTGATTATCAAATAGAACAATTTTCTTTACATTTAAAAAATTCTCTATTCGATAGCCAATTGCGTGACGTTGCGCCTACCTGTATTTTCCCGCCGGAAAGCTTTCTATATTTCCTATATACTCTATGGCCGTTAAATCGACCGAGCGTCGCCGGATGGCGCTCCGAGCGAGTCGATGACGTACATAACGAGTTTGACGGTTCGACCGTCATGTGTCGGTGGCAGTTGCTGTCGAGACGGCGGTGTGATCGGTCGTCGTTCGGTCGCGGAACGTTGAGAGGAATTGCGCGCGAGTGTAGACGGGATTCGTCCGTGGTGTTTCGCGGCGATGATCATTTCGTGATTGACGTTAACGTCAATCGTCTATCAAAAGTCGAGTCGTCGAGGGATTAAGTGCCGCGGTGACAGCACGTACGCGTAGAGGAAAACTAATTCCGGGCGTGACACGGTCCTGCGGTCAAGTGCGATCGCCGCGCGCGATGCACAGGACTAGTTCAACGGTCGCGAATCGTCGTCGGACTTTGACAGGTGCGGTCGCGACGATGTATTACGACGGCGGTGTACTTTGGCCCCTGTTTCTCCTACTGTTGACCTTGTCTAGCCTAGCGAGTCCGGTGAGTAATAGTAACGCGATATATATATATACGCGAACGAGACTATTATGCTAAATATTATTGTGCGCCGCGTCCTTTTCGCGAAGCTTTGTGTGCATGTGCGCCGCGCGTGCGTCAAATCTCTTCTCCCCTCCTTTCGCCCCCGTCTCACGCTGCGCCTTACTTTTCCCTCTCGTCTCTCAACCACACGCACACACGTATACAAACACACCACATACACGCGCATGCACGCACGATATGTGCGTGTGCTACGTATTACATTGTCCACACCTGGCATTAGCAAAGACGAGCGCGCGAGCGCGCTGTCTGACGTCACATCGACTGATCGCCGAGAATTCCGAGAAAGTCAGTCGTCGTCCTGTTATGTATATATACCCGTGGGATTTATTAATATTTAATTATGCTACTTTCGCGCGACTCGTCCGCGAGAGATTTGCCGTCTCGATGACACACGCTGATTATTTATTGTGTCAAGGTCAGCGAGAAACGATATATATATATATATATATATTTATATATTTTTATCGACTCGTGAATCTTTGTCAAATCAACAATGACTCGGTTACGAGGTGTCACCAGGTGTCGCGTCATTGAATCTGAATAATTGTTGCCTTGGGACGACGCGGAAAATACGTAATTCTGGAACACCTTGGTCCAATTATCACGTCGCACAGTCTCGTTTTAACTCGCGTGCGTTTGCCCTTATCTTCTTCCCCTTCTCCGATCTATGACTAATGTAACGCAAATAAAAGAGCAAGATTGAATCAGTCGCAAGTGATTAAGCGCTAAACGGCGTGAGCGATGATTGATCGTTTCATATCAAGGCAAACAATGCGGCTTCGTGTGATACAAGCGCTGCTTATTCAATAACTTTGATCTTTTTCACTGCAAGTTGTTTATATTTTTCATAATATAAAACATATATATATAGTTAATTTTTGTCAAAATATACGTTACATATATATTGATAAAAATTAACTATAAAAAAATGTTTGAGATATATATATATATATATCTTTTTTTAAATAGAACTTTTTTTCAAACAAGTATAAGAGCTTTGATCTCTTAAGGAAATATACTTTGCGCTTTACTAACAATAAACTCTCCTTTTCACTCTAAAAATATATTCATCAATACATAATAGATTTAAATATATATCTTCTATATAGATGTTCAATGAAATCAGAAAATTCCATGAATGAATTTATTTTAAAAGATATATATCTTATTATATTGTGTATATATATAGTATCTTGGGAATTTAATCTCTCTTTCTCGAGAAATAATATATTCGAATCATTTATCAATGTTTAAAAATAACAAGTAAATATGATCATGTAAACAGTCCTTACGTATCATATATCATATGAGTCTATCGTGAAATATAATTTATCTCGTGCCGTCTTGTGTTATTCAGCTGATTTCATTGAACGATTATTTACGTTCGCGTTTATCCGAAAGAAAGAAAGGAAAACAAAGGAGCGTGGGTTAAAAATAAAGCTCTGTTATTATCAATAATATATATATTTATATATTATTCTCGGACAAGCATTTTGTTTTTATATGTATTGTATATTATATATCATAGTATATATCGATTAAGACTTATTCGAATGAATTTTTACAATCGTATAATGCATGCGAAATTGATCGTTAAATGATTGGTAAACTTCTCTATATACATACGCATTATGTAAGTCAAATTATCCGACACAAAAAAAAAGGATACTCCAGGCAATAAAATTTTATCTCCTTTCGGATCGTTAGAATTGATAAGAATGTAATTTATGCGGTTTTTTTTTTTTTTTTTTTTATTTTTATACGTGTCATCACGTATTAATGATCCGAGATTGTTTATAAAGACAGTTAGCAACACTTTCTTATGCTCGTGCCGAACATAATCTAAAGTATAACGCCCATTGCGTGACTTATATGATTCCTTATAAACGCATGACTCACACACAAAGCTGATACGGCGCATCGGTTTTATCATGAATTAATACGAGAAAAACACAAAGGCGTTTTTTTTTTTATATATTTATACAAGTTTTCTCTTCTTCTCTTTTTCTCTAAATAAATGTTTACTTCAAAATATGAAATAGCGTAATAGATGAAATATAATAATGATATATATATTAAAGTAAAAATTGATATATTAATTATTATTTGTACAAGATTTTCTTCTCAGTTAATGATTGTCTTGCAAATTATTTAAAAAATATTTGCGTAATATTAAAAAAAAATTAGTTTTTTTATGTCTGATAAATGTTATAACAAATTTTGTTAAATATATATTTATTTTACAAATATATATAAATAATGTATCTATTTTTTATCTTCTTAAAAGATTTTGGTTTTTTAATCTTTTTCTTCATTAATTAACACTTGGATATATTTATTGTAAATAATATTAAAAGAGAGATATTATATATATATATATTTTTTTTTTTTCAATTATTAAGAAGTTGATTAAATGTATTAAATAATATAATTTAAAATTTTAGAAGATAAAGCAATATTTTAACATTAATGTTATATAATCATCACTATTATTTTAACATTAATGTTATATAATCATCAATATTTATATCTTACTGTATAGAAATATCTTGTAAAAAGCAAATGTTATTCCTCTTTATAGAGGTCTTCATGCAATGCTCTGCTTTAAATTAAGTGAATTAAATCATTAATTCAGCTCATTGCCTCAAATAAATCCCATATCAAGCTTTAATACATAGGTCATGAAGAACTCAATTAGAAGATGTTTCATGCAATATTCTATATCTTCATATGTGTCTTGCGTGAGCGCGGCCAGTAAACCTTATCGCGTATCAAGTGACATATAATATTAATATTAAAAGTGTAACAAACATTTTATATTTATATATATAAGTGGAAAAAATATTTTTTGTAAAGTTAATTTTAGAGCGTTGTTTTTATAATATATGCGAAAGAGTGAATTACGTGAAATGAAAGTTTAAAGATATTTTGTATTATTTCTGAACAGGTCGCCAGTGATGAAAATAGTCATTGTATATGGTATGGAGAATGTTATATGGATGGAGCAATGCACAAAAAATATTGTGTTTATGATGGGCCAGCGAAACCATTGAGTTCCGAGGGACAGGAATTATTGGCTAAAAATTGTCCACATTTATTGGTGGATAATGGCAAAGGAATTAATACTTGCTGCGACATGAACCAACTTATTACAATGGATGCAAATCTCAAGCTTGCATCCAATTTTTTAAAAAGATGTCCTAGTTGCTTAGATAATTTAGCAAAACACTTTTGCGATTATACATGCGCCGCTAACCAAAGCAAATTTATTAATGTTACGAAGACAGGCGAGGCGAGCGGTAATTATACATATAATATTGTATATACATTGATATTTCGTTTGAAATTTAATGTTTTCTCTCAACATTTCTCGATATGCGATTTTATGATTTTGAATTCCTTTTTTCAGATGTACAATACGTTGATGGAATAGATTTATACATAACGAATAAGTATCTTGAAGGAACGTTTAACTCGTGCAATAAGGTATCAGTGCCGAGCACAGGCCAGTTAGCGCTGGATATAATGTGCGGAGAATGGGGTGCAAGTAGGTGCACTGCTTTAAAATGGTTCCACTTTATGGGTGATGCAGAGAATAATATCTATGTACCTTTCCAAATTACATATAAAAATACTGATGGACCTATTGGTTCGTTTACACCAGTAGATCCTGTAATCACGCCATGCAGTAAGGCGCTGAACGTTAGTATTATTTTCAGAAAGATATACAGTATACTTAACAGCTATGGAATACACACACACATACATATATAGCTCTTCTGAGCTTGTTAGATTTATTAACGTTGTCAAGGTTTAAACATACTAATAAGCAAGCTATATCCACTGGATGCTAATCCACTTACTATATACTTTCCTTTTGTAAAGATTTTTTAAATACAATAGCGAATTACACTTTCTTGTTAATACACGAGTTTTATAAATAATTATTATATTTTATGTATAAAATATAATAATATTGTATAAATGCAAGTAAGACAATAAGCAGCAATTATTGAAACTTACATAATACATCTAAAAAAAGGACAGGAATGATTTGATTAGACTTTTGTAGGTGAATAGCATTGCAGATGTACTTTTTTTATTTTGTTATTCGACATTGGTATAACAAGTTTTTAATTGCACATATTACAATTATGCACATAATACAATTATTGCATATAGGTATTATAGTAGGTAAGAAGAAAACAAGCTAGTTATTAATTTCATGATATACACTTTTAATGTATACTTTTTATTGACATATATGTGCATGAAAATTTAATACTGCATCTTTCATAATTCAAAAATAGGAATATTTGAATAATTTTTCTATATTTGATGAATAATATATAAAAATCTTACAAACAATCTGTACAATTATAAGGGAGTTAAATATCACAAAAAAAAATTCTTAAGATTATTATTTTTAAATTTTTAAATATGTAATTTTCTAACACAGAAAAATATTTTCTATATTTGATAACCGACATATTTAAGATATGAAGTTACTTTATTCTATTTATATAAATATGTATGAGAACACTAGAAATATTCAAATTATTTAAATTTCTATACATTTTTAATAGAGAGAGAAAGAGAGAGAGAGAGAGAGTAAAAATCTATAAAAGTTGTACTTTTTTCTATATTTTTTTTCTGGTGAGTTACTTTGTGTTAATTTGTTATCATGATTGATATATTATTTGTATAAATAAAACGTATAAAAACACTTATGTCTAGCTAAACCATGTTTTATAAGATATGAAATAAATGCACAAAAGATAGCACAATGAAAAATCTGCACTTCTTCAAATCTAACTTTTTTTGTAGAAAAACACTCCAGCTTGCAGTTGTGTTGATTGTGAACAAAGTTGTCCAATACCACCACCGGTGCCTCCACTTCCAAAACCGTTTTCAATATTTGGTTATGATGGTTATGAAGTTATAATGACAATTATTTTTGTCTGCGGCACCTGCCTTTTCCTTCTGTTAATGATGTGTTTCAGCCATAGGAAGCGTATAGGTAAGAAACTCAACCTTGTTTCGTGCATATGTATAAAGGTGTATATGTATAAAGAAAAATTTTTGCGAAATTTTATTTTAGCACAAATTATGTAAATGAAAAATAGAGTGTGCTTTTTTTCAACTTTAAAGCTATCTTTTTTTTAACTATATTTTGCATATAATTTATCTTTGGTAATTTATTGAGTATTCTAATAACTAATTGTAGTTAACTTATATTATTTTTGATTATTAATCACATCTCTAATTAATTATGTAAAATAAATAAGGAGATAATAAGAGAGACACGTGTGAAATTAATGAGTTCATAGTGTGATTAATTTTTTTGTAATGGTTATATTTAGATATATTCTATTGTTGCTAGTTATCTTAATTTGTGGGTCCTTCTGCACTTCTTTTACTTTATTTAAATCTCAAGAAGAAACATGTATAATATCTCATGAAATTCTCGTTTTTCTTTTCTTTTTTTCTTACGAACATTAAAAGAACAAACATTATTTTTGTGAGAAGCATTAAAAAAATTCAGAATTGTTATGATTTATACGTTTATAATTATTCAAGCGCATTTATGAGTTATTATTGTAATGATAATAACTATTCAATGTTATATAAAATTTTTGCGGAAGAGATATTACATATCAATTATTTGAAACTTGATTTTAAAAAATTAATTTTTTTTTACATTCTTATTAGCAAATTATTATCAACTTTAACTCATTCAACATTTGATATGTTTGTAATTTGTAAATCATGACACATGAGAATTTTTTTCTAGAAATGATAATATTAACATTTGCACACTAACTCTAATTAATTTATTATTCTTTCAACTAATACATATTTAATAATTCTATCGTGTTTAGATTCTGATAATAATCAGATTTTCCTCAAATAATTTTTTGTACGAATGGAATATTTTTTTATATTAACTAATTAATACGCATAAATGATACTTATATATATGAGAAAAATGCAGACTATACAAACTATACAAGTTGTGTATGTATGGTGTGCGCGTATGTATAGTTGCACGAGGGGAGGAGGTAGGAAGACAGGTGGGTAGACGGCTAGCTGCCGGATTACACCACCCAGGAGATGGTGCTCGTATTGCCCTTGCCGCTGACCAAGAAGACAGCCCACTTCAGTCTAAGCGTTCTAGTAGGTTTTTTCGATTCTAAAAATATCTTCGATGTTCGCAATTGTAATCGTTATTGCGTTCTTGTTTTATATTTCTCTTTTTGTCTTTTGTTGCTTTTATCGCTTCGTTTATTTCTTTGTTTCTTTTGCTTTCTTTACTTTTAGCCCTGCAGATTATTCCTGCCAATGGATGTCAATTATGTATTAGATAATTTTCTTTCAAGTACATTCCCATTTAGATTTATCAAACTTAGTTTCAGCTATAGCATTAAGCTCTTTAACCTGCGTATCTCTTTTCATGTCACAATATGCAATATTGCATATCCACATGCACACATTATAGTGAATTTTTACTAATTTACTGCGCGATTGCAATAAAGATTCAAATGCATAAAAATAAGACAAATACTTGAAGTATTTGAAGCATGGTTGGCAAGAAGTTGATAAAAAGCATGCGATGAGATCATATTCTAATGATGCTGCATTTACATTACATAATAATATTTTATGAGTATATAATAATATTTAAAGTTTTCACGAGAATAATTTTTATTGAGAGTATTTTTAAACGTGACAAACGAGAGACAGAGAGAGAACGGATGTATATATAATTTTTTAAACACAACTAGAATATTTATATAAAGATTTCTTGCTCACAAAAATTGTGTTGTGCAAATGTATGTTTTCTTTTATATTAAGAATGGTCTACAAAACTTAGTATTTTGCTTAGTATTTAGTATAGTAGTTTAGTATAAATGCTGCTTTAAATAATGAATTAGAAGATAAGTAAGATGTGGTGTTTAACACTAGATGAGTTTAATATAAAAATATTTCTCCATAACAACATTGGAAAGTGATTTAAAAAAAAAAAATGAATTATAAGCGAAATAAATAGGAATGTTTTGATGTCCAATATGTGATATTTAAATAAAAGATACTATCTCTAAAATAATGAAAACTCACAAGCACGTTGCACAGAATCGTTTCATTTATTTTGTATTTTTTGCATAATTATAGTAAAATGCATTTTATCTCTAATGTTATTAAGGAGAGTTCCTTAAATTTTAATATTTAATTGTAACAAAAATTCTATACAAGTTATATTATTTTATTGATAACAGCTATTTTATATTGTAATTTAACAAGACACTAGTTCTAATAATTAAAAAATATTAATTTCTTATATTTTTAAGTTAATTTGAATTGAGGAAGTGTATTTATCCTAAATAATTTTATCTTTTTCTAACATATGTGTAATATAATAAAATATTGTTACAGTTACTGTTTATTATAATTATATATTTAAGACATTTTACTTCTTATTTTATTGTCAACCTCATATATATTATTTATTTTAGGAATTCATATTTTTCTCTATAGTCTTTGCTATTTTACAATGTTGATTATTTGTAACATTATTGTATTAGTTATATATTACCGAATACTAGTTATCTGCAAAACACGCTTATTCAAAGATGTTGAAACTATATAATAGTGCTTAATCGAATGTTTATTTATAAATTGGAATTTGTTATACTTGATATAAATGTTTTTAGGTGTTATATCAACTGACGAGATACCAAGCGGATTTGACCAGGAACAATCTACTTTCATTGAGAAGCTTGGAGCTGGAACGGACAAATTTCTGCAAGAATTCTTTTGCAAATGGGGGACAGGTAAGCAAAATACTATTTTTACACTCTACATTTTATATAAGCAAAACTTTCTTTATATCATGATATTGCATTATAATGATTAATGATTCTGTTGCAGTTTGCGCCTCTCGACCTTGGCTAATACTTTTCCTTGGCTTTCTATTTATTGTTGCTTTAGGACATGGCATAAAATATATGCAAGTTACTACAGATCCTGTGGAATTGTGGGCATCTCCGCATTCCCGATCACGTATCGAAAGGGAATATTTCGATAAACACTTTGAGCCATTTTATCGAAACGAACAGATTATTATCACTTCCATCGGCTTACCGAATGTATGTACTATTGAAATATATTAGATTGTTATATTTTTGCAAAACAATTTATATTGATTTATACTATCATATGTATTTTTCAAGTAAAGAAAAACTGTGTAATTATTGCTTATCATAAAACATAGAAATAAATTATGTTAGCTTTGATTTGATGTGTTATGTATAATTGTTGATGTTAATTACAGATTGTGCACAACACGTCTAATGGACTAATCGTATTCGGACCTGTGTTTAACGATACTTTCTTAAAAACAGTCTTTGAATTGCAAGAAGGAATCAAGCGTATAATTACTTCTAACAATTACACATTAGCGGATATATGTTTTGCTCCTTTAACTGGACCATTTACCGGGCCGACGACGGTATCGCAATGTGCTATTCAAAGTATTTGGGGTTATTGGCAAGACAGTTTAGAAAAGTTTGAGAGTTCGGAAGACGAAGGCAATTATACAGTCAACTATTTGGATCATTTCAGAGTTTGTTCTCAGTAAGTAATGAGTGATAAAAGTGAAGGCTAATAATATTTATTTATTTATTCATTTATATCGAGTAATATGTGAATAATTCTTTTGTGATAACACAAGTAAAATATTACTAGCAATAGCATTAACAGTGAACATTGTAAATTGTTGCAAGAAGTATATATGTATAGACCGTAATTATTACGAGATAAAGATGAAGAAGCTGACTTTTAGAAAATGTTTAAATTTATACAAATTTATATAAAGAAAAAATTAGTATCATTATTTCGAAAAACAAACTACATTACTTACTTCACGAGATAAATTTGTCATAATAATAATAAAAAAAAACAGTATTATAAAAAAGTTTAGATTAGGATCGCGATAATTTAAAGATTTAAGATAAAACAATTTATGTAACCATTAATGAAGAAGTGTGCTTAAGAAGCAAGTGTAATGTTTCTTGGACATTTTATACACATAACAGTATTGTTTTATGATATTATTTTTGTATATCTTTCTTTTAGGAATTCCTATAATCCTGAATGTCTTGCGCTTTATGGTGGTCCTGTAGATCCGGCAATCGCAGTAGGTGGATTTTTGCCTCCAGGACATGATCTTCATAATCCACCATATGAAAAGGCAACTGCTATAATCCTTACTATTCTTGTAAACAATTATCACAATAAAGCAAAATTGGTTCCTGCTATGGAATGGGAAGAAAGGTAAATATGCATTTGCTCAATCACTAAATTCGACTGAGTAAGATTGTCATATATATATGTATATACCGTTCTTTCAATTTTAGTTTTATTAACTTTATGAAAAATTGGACTGCAACGAGAAAGCCGGCATTTATGGACATTGCGTACACGTCCGAGCGGTCTATCGAGGATGAATTGAATCGTGAATCACAATCGGACATTGTAACCATTCTGATATCATATGTCATCATGTTTGGATACATCGCAGTATCACTCGGTCAAATTAGATCGTGCACTCGTCTCTTGGTGAGAATCTATATCATGTGATTGCTATGTCATTTTTGTTTTTCATCTCACACAAAAAACAAACATTTATATATAATCATATTTTTATATATAATCGATATTTATATTTCAGCACGATTCCAAAATTACTCTTGGACTTGGAGGTGTGCTTATAGTACTGGCATCCGTGATTTGCTCGGTCGGACTGTTCGGCTTTATTGGTATACCAGCTACGCTGATTATCATTGAAGTCATTCCGTTCTTGGTACTGGCAGTCGGAGTAGACAATATTTTTATTCTTGTTCAAACTCATCAGAGAGAGGGCAGACGTCCGAACGAATCAATTCCGGAACATATTGGACGTACACTAGGTCAAGTCGGCCCTAGTATGTTACTCACTAGTATATCAGAAAGCTGTTGCTTCTTCTTAGGTATGTGTTGATACATAGTGAGCCTTATACATAAATTGAAAAATGAGAGAATGAAATTGTTTTCGTATATGCGAAAAAGGTTTGTTATAATTCGTTTTTTTTTTTTTTTTTTTTTCTATTGACATATAGGCGGCCTCTCTGATATGCCTGCTGTAAAGGCGTTTGCTCTTTATGCTGGAATGGCTTTATTGGTGGACTTTATATTGCAAATTACATGTTTCGTCAGTCTCTTAGCGCTTGACACAATTCGGCATGCGGTATGTACTTAATAATATGGAAGAAATTGATTTTAAAAATTGAATTTATTTTAAGCTTAGAAATTTTTATATAATTATATAATTAATATTTTTTCTATATATTTTATAGAATAATAGAATAGAATTCAATAAAATATTTTGTATATTTAATAGAAGTTCGTAAAAACTTAATTTTTATTATTATACGTTCTTGTTCATTATATATTCTATTCAATCATTACGTTTAATGCATAAAGGTCATTTTCATAATTTTAGAACAACAGACTGGATGTATGTTGCTTTATTCGTTCCAAGCGTGATGATGGAGAAGAAGTGGTAGATGGAATATTATATAAAATTTTCAAAGTTGCATACGTACCGTTATTATTGCAAAAATGGGTTCGTGCGGCCGTGATGATCGTGTTTTTCGGTTGGCTCTGCAGTAGTATCGCTGTAATACCACACATCGAAATTGGCCTAGATCAAGAGCTCTCTATGCCCGAAGATAGTTTTGTGCTTAAATATTTCAAAGTACGTCCAGTGACCGATTTAGAGCATCAATATTCGCGTTAAATATGAGTCGTCAAAAATACTAAACTTTACACTTCTTTTGCAGTTCTTGAATAATTACTTATCCATTGGACCACCGATGTATTTCGTTGTTAAAGATGGCCTAAATTATTCAGATACTAAAGTGCAAAATCTAGTTTGCGGTGGACAATATTGTAACAGTGATTCAGTATCAACTCAAATATTTACAGCGTCCAAACAACCGAATAGGTATAATGCAACATTTGTAAAAGTTTTACGAATAAATGATTTATTATGCCTTGTTTGTTTTCTTTTGTGGATTTTATATCAAAATGTTTCCTTTTTTTTAATTTTTTAGAACATATATAGCTAAACCTGCTTCATCTTGGATGGACGATTATATCGATTGGTCTGGATTACCCGGTTGTTGCAAATACTTTCCTGCGAACAACTCATTCTGTCCACATAATGGTATATATTTTTTGTATAAAAATGTTTTATAATTGCGTATATACTTTACTATTTTACGTATTCTTGAATCGCAGGTCGTGGAAATTGTCCTAGTTGCAACATCACTTTGAACAAATACAATAGGCCGGTGCCTATGGATTTCGACAAATACGTATCGTTCTTCCTGCAAGATAATCCTGACGAAACTTGCGCTAAAGGAGGTCATGCAGCTTACGGGCACGGTGTAAATTATATGATCGATCCTAACACAGGACTGTCGACTGTTGGCGCTTCATATTTCATGGCTTATCACACCATCCTCAAGACTTCAGCTGATTATTATGAATCGATGAGAGCAGCCAGAGTTGTAGCAACTAACATTACAGATATGCTCAACTGTAACATGAAACATCTCAATGAAAACACTACTGTGGAAGTTTTTCCATATAGTGTTTTCTACGTATTTTACGAGCAGTACCTGACCATGTGGCCTGACACATTGCAAAGTATAGGAATCTCATTGCTTGCTATTTTTGTGGTTACTTTCTTGCTGATGGGTTTGGACATTTTCTCATCGCTAGTTGTTCTAATTACGATCACAATGATCGTCGTCAATATTGGTGGCTTAATGTATTGGTGGCATATAACTCTGAATGCAGTGTCTCTGGTGAATCTTGTCATGGTAAGTTAATTATTATGAGAACAGCAGATATCTATTTGTAGTATTACTGTGTGAATCCATTAGTATCTGAATATTTTTCATAGTTTTCCACTTTACAATGAGAGTTTTAGAATAATTTATAAACAAAACAATGAAATAGTATTTATCATAAATCAGTTAATAATTTTTCCATCTTTTATTTTTAATCATTTATTATTGTCACATTCCTATAATAAATATTTTATTTTTTTTAGTACCTTCGATAATGAATATAAATTATCATTCATGAATTTTTCTTTTTTTTGTTATTTATTGAAAATTGATAAGAAAAATTAATGAAAAATGAATTAATGCTGTTGCAGGCAGTTGGTATAGCTGTCGAGTTTTGCAGTCATCTAGTGCATTCTTTCTCGGTATCGGTCCAAGCAACTAGAGTAGACAGAGTCGCAGATGCGTTGACGAATATGGGAAGCTCGGTATTTAGCGGTATCACATTAACAAAGTTTGGTGGTATTATAGTCCTGGGCTTTGCAAAGAGCCAAATTTTCCAGGTTTGTTTTTAGTTTCATCATAAGTAGGACGTTAATTGGCTTATTGAAATATTGTGCCAAATTTATTATCAAAAAATATGCATTTGGTATGAGCGATTAAATTGTAATATGTTTATTTTTCATATTCATTCTCAATTTATTTAGAATAATTTCTTCAGTTTTCACTTATTATTAATTGCAAATTAATCATAAATTAGATAATTGGCGAGTGCATTTTGTTATTTTAATTGCATAAAATTATAGCATTACTCAACTAAGAAATATTTGCAGGTCTTTTACTTCAGAATGTATCTGGGTATTGTACTATTTGGAGCAGCGCATGGTCTCATCTTTTTGCCAGTATTACTTAGTTATATAGGTGAGGAAACACTGTCATATATATAATTATGACAGCCGTTTTATATATAATTATATATATATATGCAGGAAAGGTCTTGGATTATGTCTCCATTAATCCAAGTCTTTTCTGATTTTAGATTTATCATTTTTGCTTTTATCTTATCTCAAACTTGTAGCTTTCTATATGTGATGATAGGGAAAGATCACAATGTAGAAAAGCTATATTATTTCAGCTCTCTGACTTACACATTTTCAATTATTTTATATTAAAATTTATGTTGTTTATACACAAAAGTACTATCATTGCTTACACATTGTATGAAACATATCTTATGTAAATTTGGAGTTTACCGCTGAATAGTGGCACACACTTGATAGCAGAATGACTGTACTCTTTCAGATTTGTCGTAAGCATGTCAATGCTTGGGGGAAAGATAACAAATAATCTTTGTTTTTGTTTATGGGCACACCAGTGTTACATTAAAATCCTATTTTCATATCCCTATTTGCATAACATGAATGTGTAGAAAGATCTCTTTCTTGCGTTCAATACGAGCAGCTTTGCGAATTCGACAGAGATTGTACAGCCAGTAGGAAATTACACTGAGATATTTTTACGCCAAATGTTTCTGCATTAATGGTGCCTGTGCTTAGTCTTCTTTACTGAGAAGAATCAATTCTTTAATTCTGAGTAATATCGATTGGTGTTATGGCTCCTGGTGGTTCTAGGCTCACCCATGAATAGGGAGAAGTTGGCCAATCACAAAAGAGCGATGCATGGGAACCTGGACAACGTGCAAGAGACATCCCTGAATCATCGTGTAAGCAAACACAATTCTCCTCCTACACCCACTACAATCACACCTACGTTCAAAGTGCTCGAATGCGAGAGATAGGTATGCAAAATTGGGTATCTGAGTTAAAAAAACAAAAGAACAGAACATCTGCACTGTGATAAAGTCTCCTGTACGGCAATTCTGTAACTTTTAACGACGATGTCGCTATCATTGCGCATGTATTTTGGTATGTTGGAATACGTGCGCAACAACACATAACGGTAGTGACATCGTTGTTAAAAATTACAGATCACAGTACTGGCAATTCTATCCTGTTTTCAAAATGTGTCGCACATGTGTTTTCCATATATTGTTTATTCCACACAATGCAGAAAAAATTATTTTTAAGATATTATTCAATATTGTCAATTCACTTTATTATATTTTTAATTAATTATCTAAGAGATATCCAAGAGGTGCAATTTTCTATATAATACCAGATCTCTCATATTCTTTATCTTTTATTTTTTGTTTAAATTTGATATAGATTGAAATAGAGAGAGTAAACTGGTAATCTCTTTTTAGTTTACATTTTAAGTTTACATAACTGTATATATTCTTCTTAATATGTTTACCATACAATATTATTTATTTCCAAATAGCAAGAAACTCGCAAGCACATTACTTGTTATTTTTCTACAATTATCAAATGATACATGCTAAAGTTCTAGATATTATTAACAACATTCTTCTTTCTCCTTCTTTCACTTATGCTCTTCTACCTCTATATAAAAAAGATAATCTAATTTTTTAATTTAACAAATTAAAATTTAAAGTTTAAAACCTTAATATATAAGATTGATTAGGGAACATTTGCATTGGTGCATATGTGGACAAAATAATATGGATAATATCTTTTATAATAGAAAATTATATGTAATATTTTGTATGTAAATTATTATGGAAGCTAACAATCTGCACAATTATATAAGATATGTTGTTTAAAATTTCTGTTAATAATTATAAAAAATTATAAAAAATGGTAATTGATCTTTATAATACACATTTAACAATGCACACAATACTACTTTTATATTATATATATATATATATAAATTCTTTAGTAATTGCATTTAAAATTTATGTTTGATATCTTTTTGGTTATTTTGATGAGTTATTAGAATGGAGAAAAGCTTTTTAGAAATGTGCTTTTCTAATTTTCTATTTTATGGTGTGGTATATGTTATTTCTTTTATTTTCTTTTATGTTATTTATATATAATTTATATATTATTTCTATTTGTTTATGCTTTTGTAAATCGCATTTTTGTATGTATTCCTGTCACTAATCGGTAGATATGTTGCACTATATCTAACACATATTCTATAGCATGTAATGTACATATGTTTTGCATATTATTACAAGATATAAAATATTTCCCAGATCATGTATCGTTTGATAATCAAACAGTTCTTTGTCGAATCCTATGATTAAATTCCTAGATTGATTGTATGCTGCTATAAAATTGTTTATTGTAACAGGGATATGGAAATGTATAGAAGTTATCACTGGTAAAGAGAAACATATAGATCATTTCATATGGTGCTCACTTTGCATTCGTCTTTCGTATTTCTTTATAATATTACATGCAAGATGTTTTTAAAATTTACACTGAACTTTTCAATATATCTTTCTTTAGAATTTTAAGATAATTATGATATAATTTTTCCATACTTTGTTATCAAGATCTCAGTTGTTTAACTTGAGTGTATAGTATTTGCCAATATATGCATCTATCATAATATTGAAAAAATTAGAAATTAGAGTAATATGATATAAATAATAAATTTTTCCTTAGATTTCCAATAAAGTTTGCAATATAAATAAATTAAACAAATAATCAAATAAATTCATATAACATTTAATATAATTGTTTTATTCTTTTTACAATTTAAAATTAAATAAACTTAACTTTTTTTATATGCGGTTGTTATAATGGATGATATGTGGAAAATTTTTTTTATAACTAAATTCTTAAAAGAATTCTTGTGGCAGATATATTATTGTATATTGGCAAATAAAATCTTAATTGTAAATCAAAATGGGGTCATTATCGCATTATCACATTGCATCATCGCTATTAGTGCTTAAAGTTGTGTGTGTGTGTGTGTGTGTTTTTTTTTTTTTTCGGTGATGAAATTCTTGGCGTTGCATGAAAATTATATTTAATTTGACTTATAAATTGCTTTTCATGTATAGAAACAAATGCTACACAGAAAATGCTAGACAAAAAAAAATTAAATGTATGCAAGGAGTAGTTTGTTATGCAGTGTGATAAAAGAATTTAGAATGCTTAATTTATGTCTTTTTGTTTGTGTGTATTTTTTTTTTTTAGGCGTGATGTCGCGCCGGGGGCGTAGAAAAAATCGCGACTTCACGAGCGAAAGTGAAGTTAGATGTCACCAACGTGACCAGCCAGACTCTCCTCTACTCCAAAACGACAACCAACAATGCGCGACCACTTCCTACGCCAGTATGAACCCCACTGATGTGACTGATCACCATGTAACGTTCTAACATTCAAATCAAACCTCGCCGATTTAATCGAATATAATTTTTGTACTTAAGGGACATAACATAATGAAAGTAATTCACTTAGTGGATTCACTAGGTAAGTGTCAATAATATCCTTTAATTTGACCCGACTTGCGAGCCGAGAAAGAGAGACAAAAAGTCGCACGAGCCCTTCTTTTCTCCGAATTATAGAAAATTTAATGCGAATCATCCTCAATGAAATTTTTCGTGATTGGTGAATATGTCCATCTACGTTCATATCTGGCACTCTTAGCGACAAAGAAATTTGTATAATTCCTAGGTTTTTGTCATTTTTAGCATATTTATTTTTTTGGGCAAGACTTTTAATTTAATATATTACATCGTCACAGACTATATTCTAAATTTAAAAAGAAATATATTGCAATTGCGAATGATCGGTCGTACGATCGATATTAGGTAAAATAATTTATCTAGAAGAGAATTTGTTTTCTTACTATATATTTGTCGTTAAGTAAATTTAGTGAGAATAATAATAATAAATGTAATGGATACAAAATGCATTTCCCTCTTTTTAAAACAAATGCATTTTTCAATTGTGAAGTGAATCCTTTTTTCTCTGATATTAATATCCAATTATTACTTATATTAAAAAAAAGTTGCGTTAAAATATCGATAGTTAAAAGAGTATCGAAATATTATTGATCTCTCCGACATGTAAATTATAAAAGAATATTTCTTTTTCAACAATACAGTCGATTTTATTTATTTTTTAAAATTATCGGAAACGTTTTCTCTATTCTCTTTTTCACTATTCTCTCAGTTTTTTTAATACACAGAATAAAAATATCACTTTATCTTTCATAGTTTCTAATTTTATTACATATGGAATAAATGATACATCAAAAGAAAAATTCTATTTTACAAAAACAGCTGAATCGAAAAATTTGGACTAGAGGAATGCTAGAAAAGAGAATATCGACTGTAATGTAAAAAACAGTATTGCACGTATATTTATATTTTAAGATTTCACGCATGAATACGCATTTGGAACTCTTGTAACTAAATATAATTGTTTTTACTTATGCCGTCCACATCTGAGATATAATAAAAAAAAATGTGATGTATATGAGACACATAGAATTCATAATGATTATCGAAATTTAATTAAACAAGTAAAAATGATATCTATATCAGGATTCAAGTTTTCGAGTTACTCACGTTAACCCGTAAGATCCATGGTGTCGTATACGGAATCGTATGGAATCGTATACGCGATCTTAGATCTAACCGTTCTGAATATTACTAGATATATTATTCATTTTTTAAATATATACTTTGCTTTATACATGCATCTGAAATTGCTTTAGACTTTTTATACAATTAACTTTGGATGCAAAAATAATGTAGGAATTCCGTTAATGAATGTTTGATAATAAGAAATTGGAACTTGTTATAATGTCGATTTATTTTGGCAGGGTCATATGTATCTTTGCCCATGGTGCAAATTTAAAAATTTTTACCATGATTCTTAAATATTAAGTTTTCGTCGTGAAATGTATAAAAAAAATATCAGTATTGTCGATTATAAATATGTGTATGCTTCGTATATTTTTTAAGTAACCTCCGTCTTAGAAATTATATTAATTATAATTAATTATAATTAATTATCAAGGCCACATAACACACACATACACAGATAAAGTAATGATTTGTTTTCTTGTTGCTGGCTCGCTATGGATCAACAAAGAGCATTACATCCGTGAGATTCAAATATTTATTGTTATTTTTTTTATCACATGGCTGTCGAGACTATTTTTAAAAAATTTAAAAATGATAGACCCTAAAAAATAAAAGTAATCTATACATGTTTATTGATTTTTGATGACTAATTTTTTTGCGGAAACGAATCGCCAGATAAATTATTACAATTATTATTGGGAACTGTTTCAAATCGAGCACGAATATATTACCGGTGTTAAGTTGAGACATTACTTCAAATTAAAGTAAACACATGTATTGTTCTCTAGCTTTAGTTTCTCTAGTTTTACCATAAACGCGATAGTTGAGTTAGATACAAATTAGATAAGAATTACACGGGACATAAATTTGAATCTCATATAAAAATAACCCATGAACTAGTCTAGAGAATATCCTTACACACATACACTAACATATACTATACATGCACGTTTTATAACAGATTAAAAGCACCGTAAAAATCAATTATCTTATGTTTATGTATTGGATATTATTCGCACATTTTACGTTCAAATTACACGTGCCAGAATGTGACTGCGATCCTTAGTAAGCGAAAAATTTTGAAGGAGGACGGAGCCTTCTTCTTTTTGTCAAACTCTAATAATTAATCAGCTCAAGGTATACTTGTCATATTAGATTCAAATAGTTAAAATCGAGTCACAAGAGACAACAAATTCGATTACTTTTTTTTTTTTATATATATATATATATAGAAAATTTTACAATCTTGCGCGTAGAATTCAAACAAATACATGTATCTGCTATATGATAATCAGAATCTTTTATTATTAGTGGATCATTATTTGCGCGTGAATTTCTTACGATCTGGCCGAAAATATTTAGATAAGTTCACTTGTGGTCGAGAATGGGATAGCTTATATTATATTTTTTAATTACTAGGTTCTCTTAGTGTGGTATAGATTCATCAACTTTATTTACTCGTGCGCTTTGTCGATGTGAGAGTTCTCTGTGAAAAGTACGACGCTTTAGCTGTATGTACGTGTGTAACAATAACAAATTTAGAATTGTCTTTAATTCTTTGTTCTCGTGTACGATACATAGAAACTAATACG
The DNA here is from genome assembly GCF_030449975.1 of Polyergus mexicanus. NCBI lineage: Eukaryota > Metazoa > Arthropoda > Insecta > Hymenoptera > Formicidae > Polyergus > Polyergus mexicanus. Next base: position 4,901,665 of record NW_027223324.1, read on the forward strand.
CGAATTAATTTCTAATACATCAATGCGCTTTTTTTTACGCGCTTGATGTTTATTTCCCGATTTAGGAGAATTTCTTTATCTGTGGATTTGAATATAAACGTGTTTTCTCTATGGGGAGTATAACTTTTTTATACAATTGTCAAAAACGATATGCAACAAAAAGGGAGAAACTCCGTTACATGAAGTTGTTAATATTCGTCGAGTTGTTATTCCGCGATGTACTTGTGTGCAGATGAATATTTAGAGACGAAGAGAGATGACTGCGTTAAAATGTTATAAACTGTGTAAAAAGTATATCGTGTAAAATGTATAAGTCCTGTGTGTATGTATATATATATATATATATACATGTAACAACTGGCGGAAATGTATGTGTGTGGAAACGTATGAAGTACGCGATATCTTCTGTTAAATTTAATAACACGTATTATATTGGTCCATTTGAAGAATAATAATAGTGACTGATCTTCGATTTATATTGCACCGTGTATATGACGAATTGCATATCAATAGAAGCTTATATAAATATGAAGTGAAATGAAAAAGTATTAAAAAGTAAGCATGAAATTATAACTCAGTGTAATAACGGATAAACGAAAAAAAAAAAAATGAGGTAACTCAGAGAAGCATCCGAAATAACGTGCGAAGCGTACTGTGTTGTCACGTAAATACGAATAAATTTTCTCCTGTTTGTACTATACATCAATAGCGTCTCGTATATTGTTTTTTATTTAATTATATATTTTCAAAAGTCGATATTAATAGTATGTACGTGTATGCGATAAATTTGCATGTTTATTTGCATGTTTATATATATATATATATATATATATTTATATGTCGCATTTTACATTAATTAAAAATTTATCTTTATATAATTGATATATCTGACATATCTCTATAATTGATCGTTATTGGAGAATTTTTTTAAAAAAGAAAATTAGTTTACGAAGAAAGATAATTTAGATATTTATTTATAATCATTATTATATAATTTATTAAGAATTATCGAGATCCTTAAACTGGAACACTTATAAATCTACTAGAATTTTTCTTAAAAAAAATTTCTTAGAGATATATTTATTCGTCTCTTGAGGCTTCGCTTTATTTTATGACAATCTGTCATTGTCTCTTATACAAGATACAGCCGAGAGAGAAAGAGAACATCCTTGTATCTCTACGCATTTATATAAGTCTTGTCAAAAGTTAAGCGAGTGTTATAAGTAAGCGCATCTCTAAAGTATGTAAGTATGTACATAAGATGAACTTTTTTTCTCGTGTTGGACAAAAAAAAAAGATACCCAAAATGTTACCAGATATCGCTATCTCCCTCGAATCGCATTCGAAGCGTCAGAACCCCTTCTATAAAGTTTAGTGTTCGTGGCTTGCGTGCAGACAGGACGCGAAAACGCGCGATAATAAAATCGACGCAATCTTCCTCTTTATCCTTTGGATTTCCTTCCTCTATGGGACGCGGGTATCACGTTTTTCTTCGATTATCCTTTTCTAAGATCGTGGCGTGATAATTAATCACCTTGTCATTTTCCCGCAATCGCAGAAGGTCGATTAACTATCACGTCGCTTTTTCCCGCGCGTTTTCCAATGCGCATCCTGTCTGCGCATGAGCCACATCTCTCGGCTCGCCGGTGCTAGTTTCAAATTATGCATAATAAAGTTTAAAAAATTTGATCGGTCGTCCCGTCATTTGATATAATCATTTGGAAGATTACAGTTCTTGCAAGATAAACAAATGTTGAAATCTCACATCGTCCGGAATACATCGCACGAAACGAAGGGAATATTGTACGCGTTTCTGAAACTATTTTTTCTTCTATTGTCTCAGGTATGTAACCGACGAATTTTTCCAATTAACCTTTATTTTGTGTACGTTATTTTATAATGTTAAATATTTCGTGATGTCGGCACGATTTAAATGTAATTTCTCAATTATTTTTTCAGAGAGATTAAAAAAACGTTTACTTTAATTAATAGATTTAAATTTAATATAATATATATATATATATATATATATATATATATATATATATATATATATATATATATACAAATCGCAGGATCGTGTAATTAAAATTTAATGTGAAAAAAGCCATGATATATTTAAAAGTATTTTATTAGAGATCAATTCTCTGGAAAGTTAAATATATAGAATATTCCGTATAAAAATTTGTTTTATAATGCTATGTTGTTTTTTATAACGTTAAATATTTCGTGACGTCAAAATATCAACATAGCCACAAGACCTTGGTTTTTCGCAGCGGACAATAACGCGTTATGTTTACATTTACATGCCGTGGCCTTGTCAACTCATTCGCGCTGCGATACTCGAGCGAGAAAGGTGTAGCGCGAGACGCTCCGTCGTATTATCTCTCAAAACGCGATTATTTCGTCAAATTATTACGATTAGTGAATATTAACTTGAGTGACTATTTAAATTTTACATTGCCATAAAAAGACAGCATCGTATGAATTCGATCGTGCGACTTTTCGGTGCGATTCGTTCTTTCATGCGATCATGATGATTTTCGCGTTTTTTGGTCGTAATATAAAATAAAATGCGCGTTGTATGTGATTAATTGCGTTAATTAAACTTACGAATTATCGTTTTATCGTGATTTCGACGGGCGATTATTTCCAGAAATAAGCTTATATATTGAATATTTTGGGCACGTGCTTTGCCGATTTAAATATAATTTTGCAATTATTTTTCAGAAATATTAAGGAAACATTTATTTTAACTAATAGATTTAAATTTAATACACAAATTGCAGGATCGTGTGATTAAAATTTAATGTGAAAGAAGTTGTTATTCATTTAAAAATCTTTTATTGAAAATCAATTCTCTCGAAATTTAAATATATAGAATATTCCGTATAAAAATTTGTTTTATAATGCTATGTTGTTTTTTATAACGTTAAATATTTCGTGACGTCAAAATATCAACATAGCCACAAGACCTTGATTTTTCGCGGCGAACAATAACGCGTTATGTTTACATGCCATGGCCTTGTCAACTCATTGATGCCGCGACACTCGAGCGAGAAAGTTGTAGCGCGAGACGCTCCGTCGTATTATCTCTCAAAACGCGATTATTTCGTCAAATTATTACGATTAGTGAATATTAACTTGAGTGACTATTTAAATTTTACATTGCCATAAAAAGACAGCATCGTATGAATTCGATCGTGCGACTTTTCGGTGCGATTCGTTCTTTCATGCGATCATGATGATTTTCGCGTTCTTCGATCATAATATAAAATAAAATGCGCGTTGTATGCGTTTAATTGTGTCGATTAATACGCACGTTATCGTGATTAATTATGTTTTTCCGTGCAAGCGTCATATTTTCGCGAGTGAGTTCCACAAAGGAGCGACAGAAAATAAGCAGAAGAGGAGCATCGTAATATACAGGTGAGTTTTAAATTATTTTGTATCTTAATCTCTCTTTTTTGCAATAATAAACTTGTGAATATATCAGATATTTAGTATGCGCTTATAAATTCAAATTTGCAATGATACGCAACAATGTACACGATAATATAGTGATCGTGTACTTTAAACATTTACTGCTGTTAAACAAAGAATTGTATTTTTCGCATGAATAAATATCGATTACAAATTGTTACTGTCAATAAGTAACATAACGAATAAAATAAATGTGTGAGTCATCAGAGTCATATTTTTAGAATAGCAGAGAAATTATAATTTATGTGCTAGTGGATATAATAACAATACTATTTAATATAATTAAAATAGTTATAATTTAATTACACATATACATTAAATTTCATCAGATTCAATCACATACGATCGTTCAAAATAATATATACATATAATTATTCTGATCTATTCTAATTTATTAATCTATTTTTTTATTTATTTTTGTTTTGCAACTAAATCAAAAAATTCGCGGACTATTTTTTTTACCACTATTGTTCATCGTTTAAAGTTTTTTTTTTTTTTTTTTTTTTTAATTATTGGAAGTGGCTCAAAAATTTAGCAATCTTTACACTATAGACTTTAATCTGGAATATATATGTGGAGGAATTATTAATGAATTATTAGAGTGTCTTTATAATAGTATGTTTCAAACACGATTGATACAAATATCGAACAATGATTAAAGTTCAAGATAGAAATGTCATAATAGCTTTTAATTATTTCGCATTGAACGTGTGGATCTTTATTTTTTATATCATATTGGAATATTAAAATATGTAAAAAATCTCTTTGCTTACGATAAAATATCCGATTTATTACAATAATTTTTCACAGAGTTTCTAAATTTAACATAAGCCTTAAATATATTTTGTGCAAATGTGTCTTTTTGTACATATAATTAAATATATGAGGATTTATATATCTCTCCGAAAAATGGCGCGTCAGGTTACGATTTTTGCTCTATCGGTCCAAAGAGGTAGATCGCCGGGCAATTTTCGTCGGGATTACCGAGAAATTGTGCGTATAATTCCTGATAACGTGATAAAGTCAATCCGCCGCGTCTTCTGTCATCATCCTGTGTCAACGTGATAATTAAAGTAATTATTTTTCGCGTGTGATATTTAACGTAATTATTTTCCATAAAAGATGTATACATTTTCAGATCTCTTTCGGATAAACGTGAAATATTTCGCTAAATTTGTTCAACAGTTGCAATGAAATGCAATGAAGTTACATTAGACGAAATAACTATTGATTCGATTGACTTTATAAATCATAAAATTAAATTGCTTAACTTACGTTCAGAAGACTCTGATAAGCTTTATCGAGAACATCTATGTTATCTACTGCGATCCTTGAAACGCAGTCGTATCGAAATTCTTCGGCACCGATTACGCCATCCTCTGAAACAGACGTCACAAAATTCAATAAATGTCTTATTCGAAATCATAATTAGAGCATGAGTAATCTCTTCTACTAGACATGATTTTTTCCTAAATTATATTGACTGAATAAAATAACACATTTATATTCCTTTAATAATTAAAAATTATTTACTATTCAAAATATATTTTATTTACGCGCAAATAAATTTGTTACATGAAAATTTTCCGAAACATTACTTAAAATTTTTCTTGAGAATAGTCTTAAAAAAAAAAAAAAAAAAAAATCTGTTAAAGGTTTTTATCAAAACGTAAATAGTAAATTTGGAGATAAGCCGTTTTATATACATTTAATATATTTTGTAGTTATTTCTTATTGCCAAAATTGAAGTTGAAAATAAAAGACATCTGTTTTGAGATTCAACAAATTACGATTCCTTTTTAAGCTATTTCTAGATAAGGTTACAATTATTTAATACATTCAAAATAATTATATAAAAAAAAAATGATTTAATATTTGATTAATAGATAAATTGTAAATAATATATCGAGAAAAGAATTCAATAACTATAAAATGAATTATTTATTTTGAAGATGACCATATATTATAGAAACCATATATTATTTTAGAAAATACAAAAAGGTATATAAGTCCAATTTTGCAATTTTTTAAAATCGATTTGAGAATAAATTATAATTTATTTCTCATTCTCTGCAATATATTTGTTGTTTCGTATATTTATGAATGTTATATTATACCATTAATGTCAAGTATCTTAAAATGGCTATCGATGAACATTTTCATGGCTTGCGGAAAATCTTTATAAGAACGACCAACACAGCTATTTTGCACGGCTTTTTTAAATTCTTCTGTTGTTACAACACCATCCTAGAAAAAAATAGAAAAATTACACATAAACACTTATTATTAATATTTTATATTGGTATATATATATATATTTACTAATTTAATTTAATATAAAAGCTAAAATATCTGAAAAAATCTGAGAAAAATTTGTAAACAATAAATAATTATTCTAAATTGATGAAACAATCTTTTTGATATGATATTGAAATCGAAATTAGCGATTTTAATAATAAAATTTGTACGCATATAATTAGGCCATCAATTTTCTCGTTATAAGTTTTTAATAACCTTTTTAGATTTTAAGAATGCAGATTTATTTTCTTGGTTCAATAACATGAAAAAATTATTTTTTATTTTAGCTTTCAGTTTTTTAATGATATATTCGTTTAATCGGTACAGAATATATCTTTCAAAATTCTGATTGATGTTTTATCGTTGTATGTGTGTATGTAAAATAACATATAATAAAATTTTTGAAATTATTGGCCTTGTGATAACGCACGACGAAATTTTATTATCGAAAGCGTTAATTTTTGATTTAAACTTGTATTAAGAATATTATTTCATTAATGTGGAATAATTAAATTACAAGGTTTTCTTAGATACACTTTCTCTTTAAAATGTTCATATCGAAGTAAATTTATTAAATCAATAATAGGATAGGAAATCAATATGTAGAATTTAATCAAATCATTATTTATTTATACATTTAGATTTTTAACAAGATATAAAGCTTATTTGTGCGTTAATTTTAACCAAAATTGAATTTAATTATCTAGTTAATATAAAATAATAAACATAACATATATTTGTGAAATGCTCGTCAAAAAATCGGGAACAATATTCCGTATTGTCGAAAAAAGATATACATATATGATGATCTTGAATTACAATCTCGAGAGCTAAAGTATTTGAAGAATTTGAGTAAGAGAGAGAGAGAGAGAGATTTAATCGTGCCAAAAGAAATGTTCATCTGTCGTAGAAATAAGTCTTGTGAGCGTACCTTGTCGAAATCCGCCAGATTAGCTATCTCCTCCCACAAGGAGAGTACAATGTGGAGATTTTCTTGGTATCGATTGTAATTAAATTCTCCTTTGCCTTCGATCAGCGTCATTCTCAATGCCATGCATTCGAAATCGTGCTTGTCCAAAATCCATTGTTATCTATATCAGTACTCTGCGTTGATACCACTGCTT